>NW_027413125.1:1242869-1553581 GCF_048544455.1 Silene latifolia
AAAAGTACAATTGTTTAACACAACCAGTCACAAGGACTAATGAACAAGTACAATTGTTTAACATAACGAGTCACAAGGACGAATGAACAAGGACAAATGGTTCACACAACGTGTCACTCGGACTAATGAACAAGGACAAATGTTAACACAACGAGTCACAAGGACTAATGAACAAGGACAAATGGTTCACACAACGAGTCACATTTACTAATAAACAAGGACAAATGGTTCACACAACGAGTCACAAGGGCTAATGAACAAGAACAAATGGTTCACACAACGAGTCACATAGACTAATGAACAAGTACAATTGTTTTAACACAAAGAGTCACAAGGACTAATGAACAAGGACAAGTGGTTTACACAATGAGTCACAAAGAGTAATGAACAAGGACAAATGGTTGACCCAACGAAATACATGGACTAATTAAAAGTACAATTGTTTAACACAACCAGTCACAAGGACTAATGAACAAGTACAATTGTTTAACATAACGAGTCACAAGGACGAATGAACAAGGACAAATGGTTCACACAACGGGTCACTCGGACTAATGAACAAGGACAAATGTTAACACAACGAGTCACAAGGACTAATGAACAAGGACAAATGGTTCACACAACGAGTCACATTTACTAATAAACAAGGACAAATGGTTCACACAACGAGTCACAAGGGCTAATGAACAAGAACAAATGGTTCACACATCGAGTCACATAGACTAATGAACAAGTACAATTGTTTTAACACAAAGAGTCACAAGGACTAATGAACAAGGACAAGTGGTTTACACAATGAGTCACAAAGACAAATGAACAAGGACAAATGGTTCACCCAACGAGTCACATGAACTAATTAACACGTACAACTGTTTAACACAACCAGTCACAAGGACTAATGAACAAGTACAATTGTTTAACATAACGAGTCACAAGGACGAATGAACAAGGACAAATGGTTAACACAACGAGTCACAAGGACTAATGAACAAGGACAAATGGTTCACACAACGAGTCACATGGACTAATGAGCAAGTACAATTGTTTTAACACAAAGAGTCACATGGACTAATGAATAAGGACAAGTGGTTTACACAATGAGTCACAAAGACTAATGAACAAGGACAAATGGTTCACCCAACGAAATACATGGACTAATTAAAAAGTACAATTGTTTAACACAACCAACCGACAAGGACTAATGAACAAGTACAATTGTTTAACATAACGAGTCACAAGGACGAATGAACAAGGACAAATGGTTTACACAATGAGTCACAAAGACTAATGAACAAGGACAAATGGTTCACCCAACGAAATACATGGACTAATTAAAAAGTACAATTGTTTAACACAACCAGTCACAAGGACTAATGAACAAGTAAAATTGTTTAACATAACGAGTCACAAGGACGAATGAACAAGGTCAAATGGTTCACACAACGGGTCACTCGGACTAATGAACAAGGACAAATGTTAACACAACGAGTCACAAGGACTAATGAACAAGCACAAATGGTTCACACAACGACTCACATTTACTAATAAACAAGGACAAATGGTTCACACAACGAGTCACAAGGGCTAATGAACAAGAACAAATGGTTCACACAACGAGTCACATAGACTAGTGAACACGTACAATTGTTTTAACACAAAGAGTCACAAGGACTAATGAACAAGGACAAGTGGTTTACACAATGAGTCACAAAGACTAATGAACAAGGACAAATGGTTCACCAAACGAGTCACATGGACTAATTAACAAATACAATTGTTTAACACAACCAGTCACAAGGACTAATGAACAAGTACAATTGTTTAACATAACGAGTCACAAGGACGAATGAACAAGGACAAATGGTTAACACAACGAGTCACAAGGACTAATGAACAAGGACAAATGGTTCACACAACGAGTCACATGGACTAATGAGCAAGTACAATTGTTTTAACACAAAGAGTCACATGGACTAATGAATAAGGACAAGTGGTTTACACAATGAGTCACAAAGACTAATGAACAAGGACAAATGGTTCACCCAACGAAATACATGGACTAATTAAAAAGTACAATTGTTTAACACAACCAGTCACAAGGACTAATGAACAAGAACAATTGTTTAACATAACGAGTCACAAGGACGAATGAACAAGGACAAATGGTTTACACAATGAGTCACAAAGACTAATGAACAAGGACAAATGGTTCACCTAACGAAATACATGGACTAATTAAAAAGTACAATTGTTTAACACAACCAGTCACAAGGACTAATGAACAAGTAAAATTGTTTAACATAACGAGTCACAAGGACGAATGAACAAGGTCAAATGGTTCACACAACGGGTCACTCGGACTAATGAACAAGGACAAATGTTAACACAACGAGTCACAAGGACTAATGAACAAGCACAAATGGTTCACACAACGACTCACATTTACTAATAAACAAGGACAAATGGTTCACACAACGAGTCACAAGGGCTAATGTACAAGAACAAATGGTTCACACAACGAGTCACATAGACTAGTGAACACGTACAATTGTTTTAACACAAAGAGTCACAAGGACTAATGAACAAGGACAAGTGGTTTACACAATGAGTCACAAAGACTAATGAACAAGGACAAATGGTTCACCCAACGAAATACATGGACTAATTATAAAGTACAATTGTTTAACACAACCAGTCACAAGGACTAATGAACAAGCAAAATTGTTTAACATAACGAGTCACAAGGACGAATGAACAAGGTCAAATGGTTCACACAACGGGTCACTCGGACTAATGAACAAGGACAAATGTTAACACAACGAGTCACAAGGACTAATGAACAAGCACAAATGGTTCACACAACGACTCACATTTACTAATAAACAAGGACAAATGGTTCACACAACGAGTCACAAGGGCTAATGAACAAGAACAAATGGTTCACACAACGAGTCACATAGACTAGTGTCCACATACAATTGTTTTAACACAAAGAGTCACAAGGACTAATGAACAAGGACAAGTGGTTTACACAATGAGTCACAAAGACTAATGAACAAGGACAAATGGTTCACCCAACGAAATACACGGACTAATTAAAAAGTACAATTGTTTAACACAACCAGTCACAAGGACTAATGAACAAGTACAATTGTTTAACATAACGAGTCACAAGGACGAATGAACAAGGACAAATGGTTCACACAACGGGTCACTCGGACTAATGAACAAGGACAAATGTTAACACAACGAGTCACAAGGACTAATAACCAAGGATAAATGGTTCACACAACGAGTCACATTTACTAATAAACAAGGACAAATGGTTCACACGACGAGTCACAAGGGCTAATGAACAACAAATGGTTCACACAACGAGTCACATAGACTAATGAACAAGTACAATTGTTTTAACATAAAGAGTCACAAGGACTAATGAACAAGGACAAGTGGTTTACACAATGAGTCATAAAGACTAATGAACAAGGACAAATGGTTCACCCAACGAGTCACATGAACTAATTAACAAGTACAACTGTTTAACACAACGAGTCACAAGTACTAATGAACAAGGACAAATGGTTCACAGAACGATTAACATGGATTAATGAACAAATACAATTGTTTAACACAACGAGTCAAAAGGACTAATGAACAAGGACAAATGTTAACACAACGAGTCACAAGGACTAATGAACAAGCACAAATGGTTCACACAACGACTCACATTTACTAATAAACAAGGACAAATGGTTCACACAACGAGTCACATGGACTAATGAACAAGGACAATTGTTTAACACAACGAGTCACAAAGACTATTGAACAAGGACAAATGGTTCACACAACGAGTCACATTTACTAATGAACAAGGACAAATGGTTTACACAATGAGTCACAAAGACTAATGAGCAAGGACAAATGGTTCACATAACGAAATACATGGACTAAATAAAAAGTACAATTGTTTAACACAACCAGTCACAAGGACTAATGAACATGTACAATTGTTTAACATAACGAGTCAGAAGGACGAATGAACAAGAACAAATGGTTCACACAACGGGTCACTCGGACTAATGAACAAGGACAAATGTTAACACAACGAGTCACAAGGACTAATGAACAAGGACAAATGGTTCACACAACGAGTCACATTTACTAATAAACAAGGACAAATGGTTCACACAACGAGTCACAAGGGCTAATGAACAAGAACAAATGGTTCACACAACGAGTCACATAGACTAATGAACAAGTACAATTGTTTTAACACAAAGTGTCACAAGGACTAATGAACAAGGACAAGTGGTTTACACAATGAGTCACAAAGAGTAATGAACAAGGACAAATGGTTCACCCAACGAAATACATGGACTAATTAAAAAGTACAATTGTTTAAAACAACGATCCACAAGGACTAATGAACAAGTACAATTGTTTAACATAACGAGTCACAAGGACGAATGAACAAGGACAAATTGTTCACACAACGTGTCACTCGGACTAATGAACAAGGACAAATGTTAACACAACGAGTCACAAGGACTAATGAACAAGGACAAATGGTTCACACAACGAGTCACATTTACTAATAAACAAGGACAAATGGTTCACACAACGAGTCTCAAGGGCTAATGAACAAGAACAAATGGTTCACACAACGAGTCACATAGACTAATGAACAAGTACAATTGTTTTAACACAAAGAGTCACAAGGACTAATGAACAAGGACAAGTGGTTTACACAATGAGTCACAAAGAGTAATGAACAAGGACAAATGGTTCACCCAACGAAATACATGGACTAATTAAAAAGTACAATTGTTTAACACAACCAGTCACAAGGACTAATGAACAAGTACAATTGTTTAACATAACGAGTCACAAGGACGAATGAACAAGGACAAATGGTTCACACAACGGGTCACTCGGAC
The DNA here is from genome assembly GCF_048544455.1 of Silene latifolia. Lineage (NCBI taxonomy): Eukaryota > Viridiplantae > Streptophyta > Magnoliopsida > Caryophyllales > Caryophyllaceae > Silene > Silene latifolia. The sequence continues at coordinate 1,247,807 of NW_027413125.1, forward strand.
TAATGAACAAGGACAAATGTTAACACAACGAGTCACAAGGACTAATGAACAAGGACAAATGGTTCACACAACGAGTCACATTTACTAATAAACAAGGACAAATGGTTCACACAACGAGTCACAAGGGCTAATGAACAAGAACAAATGGTTCACACAACGAGTCACATAGACTAATGAACAAGTACAATTGTTTTAACACAAAGAGTCACAAGGACTAATGAACAAGGACAAGTGGTTTACACAATGACTCACAAAGAGTAATGAACAAGGACAAATGGTTCACCCAACAAAATACATGGACTAATTAAAAAGTAGAATTGTTTAACACAACCAAATCCACAAGGACTAATGAACAAGTACAATTATTTAACATAACGAGTCACAAGGACGAATGAACAAGGACAAATGGTTCACACAACGTGTCACTCGGACTAATGAACAAGGACAAATGTTAACACAACGAGTCACAAGGACTAATGAACAAGGACAAATGGTTCACACAACGAGTCACATTTACTAATAAACAAGGACAAATGGTTCACACAACGAGTCACAAGGGCTAATGAACAAGAACAAATGGTTCACACATCGAGTCACATAGACTAATGAACAAGTACAATTGTTTTAACACAAAGAGTCACAAGGACTAATGAACAAGGACAAGTGGTTTACACAATGAGTCACAAAGACAAATGAACAAGGACAAATGGTTCACCCAACGAGTCACATGAACTAATTAACACGTACAACTGTTTAACACAACGAATCACAAGTACTAATGAACAAGGACAAATGGTTCACACAACGATTAACATGGATTAATGAACAAATACAATTGTTTAAGACAACGAGTCACAAGGACTAATGAACAGGGACAAATGGTTTACACAATGAGTCACAAAGACTAATGAACAAGGACAAATGGTTCACCAAACGAGTCACATGGACTAATTAACAAGTACAATTGTTTAACACAACCAGTCACAAGGACTAATGAACAAGTACAATTGTTTAACATAACGAGTCACAAGGACGAATGAACAAGGACAAATGGTTAACACAACGAGTTACAAGGACTAATTAACAAGGACAAATGGTTCACACAACGAGTCACATGGACTAATGAGCAAGTACAATTGTTTTAACACAAAGAGTCACATGGACTAATGAATAAGGACAAGTGGTTTACACAATGAGTCACAAAGACTAATGAACAAGGACAAATGGTTCACCCAACGAAATACATGGACTAATTAAAAAGTACAATTGTTTAACACAACCTGTCACAAGGACTAATGAACAAGTACAATTGTTTAACATAACGAGTCACAAGGACGAATGAACAAGGACAAATGGTTTACACAATGAGTCACAAAGACTAATGAACAAGGACAAATGGTTCACCCAACAAAATACATGGACTAATTAAAAAGTACAATTGTTTAACACAACCAGTCACAAGGACTAATGAACAAGTAAAATTGTTTAACATAACGAGTCACAAGGACGAATGAACAAGGTCAAATGGTTCTCACAACGGGTCACTCGGACTAATGAACAAGGACAAATGTTAACACAACGAGTCACAAGGACTAATGAACAAGCACAAATGGTTCACAAAACGACTCACATTTACTAATAAACAAGGACAAATGGTTCACACAACGAGTCACAAGGGCTAATGAACAAGAACAAATGGTTCACACAACGAGTCACATAGACTAGTGAACACGTACAATTGTTTTAACACAAAGAGTCACAAGGACTAATGAACAAGGACAAGTGGTTTACACAATGAGTCACAAAGACTAATGAACAAGGACAAATGGTTAACCCAACGAAATACATGGACTAATTATAAAGTACAATTGTTTAACACAACCAGTCACAAGGATTAATGAACAAGTACAATTGTTTAACATAACGAGTCACAAGAACGAATGAACAAGGACAAATGGTTCACACAACGGGTCACTCGGACTAATGAACAAGGACAAATGTTAACACAACGAGTCACAAGGACTAATAAACAAGGACAAATGGTTGACACAACGAGTCACATTTACTAATAAACAAGGGCAAATGGTTCACACAACGAGTCACAAGGGCTAATGAACAACAAATGGTTCACACAACGAGTCACATAGACTAATGAACAAGTACAATTGTTTTAACATAAAGAGTCACAAGGACTAATGAACAAGGACAAGTGGTTTACACAATGAGTCATAAAGACTAATGAACAAGGACAAATGGTTCACCCAACGAGTCACATGAACTAATTAACAAGTACAACTGTTTAACACAACGAGTCACAAGTACTAATGAACAAGGACAAATGGTTCACAGAACGATTAAAATGGATTAATGAACAAATACAATTGTTTAACACAACGAGTCACAAGGACTAATGAACAAGGACAAATGTTAACACAACGAGTCACAAGGACTAATGAACAAGCACAAATGGTTCACACAACGACTCACATTTACAAATAAACAAGGACAAATGGTTCACACAACGAGTCACATGGACTAATGAACAAGGACAATTGTTTAACACAACGAGTCACAAAGACTATTGAACAAGGACAAATGGTTCACACAACGAGTCACATTTACTAGTGAACAAGGACAAATGGTTTACACAATGAGTCACAAAGACTAATGAGCAAGGACAAATGGTTCACATAACGAAATACATGGACTAAATCAAAAGTACAATTGTTTAACACAACCCGATCCACAAGAACTAATGAACAAGTACAATTGTTTAACATAACGAGTCACAAGGACGAATGAACAAGAACAAATGGTTCACACAACGGGTCACTCGGACTAATGAACAAGGACAAATGTTAACACAACGATTCACAAGGACTAATGAACAAGGAGAAATGGTTCACACAACGAGTCACATTTACTAATAAACAAGGACAAATGGTTCACACAACGAGTCACAAGGGCTAATGAACAAGAACAAATGGTTCACACAACGAGTCACATAGACTAATGAACAAGTACAATTGTTTTAACACAAAGAGTCACAAGGACTAATGAACAAGGACAAGTGGTTTACACAATGAGTCACAAAGAGTAATGAACAAGGACAAATGGTTCACCCAACGAAGTACATGGACTAATTAAAAAGTACAATTGTTTAACACAACCAAATCACAAGGACTACCGAACAAGTACAATTGTTTAACATAACGAGTCACAAGGACGAATGAACAAGGACAAATGGTTCACACAACGTGTCACTCGGACTAATGAACAAGGACAAATGTTAACACAACGAGTCACAAGGACTAATGAACAAGGACAAATGGTTCACACAACGAGTCACATTTACTAATAAACAAGGACAAATGGTTCACACAACGAGTCACAAGGGCTAATGAACAAGAAAAAATGGTTCACACAACGAATCACATAGACTAATGAACAAGTACAATTGTTTTAACACAAAGAGTCACAAGGACTAATGAACAAGGACAAGTGGTTTACACAATGAGTCACAAAGACAAATGAACAAGGACAAATGGTTCACCCAACGAGTCACATGAACTAATTAACACGTACAACTGTTTAACACAACGAGTCACAAGTACGAATGAACAAGGACAAATGGTTCACAGAACGATTAAAATGGATTAATGAACAAATACAATTGTTTAACACAACGACTCACAAGGACTAATGAACAAGGACAAATGTTAACACAACGAGTCACAAGGACTAATGAACAAGCACAAATGGTTCACACAACGAGTCACATTTACTAATAAACAAGGACAAATGGTTCACACAACGAGTCACAAGGGCTAATGAACAAGAACAAATGGTTCACACAACGAGTCACATAGACTAATGAACAAGTACAATTGTTTTAACACAAAGTGTCACAAGGACTAATGAACAAGGACAAGTGGTTTACACAATGAGTCACAAAGAGTAATGAACAAGGACAAATGGTTCACCCAACGAAATACATGGACTAATTAAAAAGTACAATTGTTTAAAACAACCAGTCACAAGGACTAATGAACAAGTACAATTGTTTAACATAACGAGTCACAAGGACGAATGAACAAGGACAAATTGTTCACACAACGTGTCACTCGGACTAATGAACAAGGACAAATGTTAACACAACGAGTCACAAGGACTAATGAACAAGGACAAATGGTTCACACAACGAGTCACATTTACTAATAAACAAGGACAAATGGTTCACACAACGAGTCTCAAGGGCTAATGAACAAGAACAAATGGTTCACACAACGAGTCACATAGACTAATGAACAAGTACAATTGTTTTAACACAAAGAGTCACAAGGACTAATGAACAAGGACAAGTGGTTTACACAATGAGTCACAAAGAGTAATGAACAAGGACAAATGGTTCACCCAACGAAATACATGGACTAATTAAAAAGTACAATTGTTTAACACAACCAGTCACAAGGACTAATGAACAAGTACAATTGTTTAACATAACGAGTCACAAGGACGAATGAACAAGGACAAATGGTTCACACAACGGGTCACTCGGACTAATGAACAAGGACAAATGTTAACACAACGAGTCACAAGGACTAATGAACAAGGACAAATGGTTCACACAACGAGTCACATTTACTAATAAACAAGGACAAATGGTTCACACAACGAGTCACAAGGGCTAATGAACAAGAACAAATGGTTCACACAACGAGTCACATAGACTAATGAACAAGTACAATTGTTTTAACACAAAGAGTCACAAGGACTAATGAACAAGGACAAGTGGTTTACACAATGACTCACAAAGAGTAATGAACAAGGACAAATGGTTCACCCAACAAAATACATGGACTAATTAAAAAGTAGAATTGTTTAACACAACCAGTCACAAGGACTAATGAACAAGTACAATTATTTAACATAACGAGTCACAAGGACGAATGAACAAGGACAAATGGTTCACACAACGTGTCACTCGGACTAATGAACAAGGACAAATGTTAACACAACGAGTCACAAGGACTAATGAACAAGGACAAATGGTTCACACAACGAGTCACATTTACTAATAAACAAGGACAAATGGTTCACACAACGAGTCACAAGGGCTAATGAACAAGAACAAATGGTTCACACATCGAGTCACATAGACTAATGAACAAGTACAATTGTTTTAACACAAAGAGTCACAAGGACTAATGAACAAGGACAAGTGGTTTACACAATGAGTCACAAAGACAAATGAACAAGGACAAATGGTTCACCCAACGAGTCACATGAACTAATTAACACGTACAACTGTTTAACACAACGAATCACAAGTACTAATGAACAAGGACAAATGGTTCACACAACGATTAACATGGATTAATGAACAAATACAATTGTTTAAGACAACGAGTCACAAGGACTAATGAACAGGGACAAATGGTTTACACAATGAGTCACAAAGACTAATGAACAAGGACAAATGGTTCACCAAACGAGTCACATGGACTAATTAACAAGTACAATTGTTTAACACAACCAGTCACAAGGACTAATGAACAAGTACAATTGTTTAACATAACGAGTCACAAGGACGAATGAACAAGGACAAATGGTTAACACAACGAGTTACAAGGACTAATTAACAAGGACAAATGGTTCACACAACGAGTCACATGGACTAATGAGCAAGTACAATTGTTTTAACACAAAGAGTCACATGGACTAATGAATAAGGACAAGTGGTTTACACAATGAGTCACAAAGACTAATGAACAAGGACAAATGGTTCACCCAACGAAATACATGGACTAATTAAAAAGTACAATTGTTTAACACAACCTGTCACAAGGACTAATGAACAAGTACAATTGTTTAACATAACGAGTCACAAGGACGAATGAACAAGGACAAATGGTTTACACAATGAGTCACAAAGACTAATGAACAAGGACAAATGGTTCACCCAACGAAATACATGGACTAATTAAAAAGTACAATTGTTTAACACAACCAGTCACAAGGACTAATGAACAAGTAAAATTGTTTAACATAACGAGTCACAAGGACGAATGAACAAGGTCAAATGGTTCTCACAACGGGTCACTCGGACTAATGAACAAGGACAAATGTTAACACAACGAGTCACAAGGACTAATGAACAAGCACAAATGGTTCACAAAACGACTCACATTTACTAATAAACAAGGACAAATGGTTCACACAACGAGTCACAAGGGCTAATGAACAAGAACAAATGGTTCACACAACGAGTCACATAGACTAGTGAACACGTACAATTGTTTTAACACAAAGAGTCACAAGGACTAATGAACAAGGACAAGTGGTTTACACAATGAGTCACAAAGACTAATGAACAAGGACAAATGGTTAACCCAACGAAATACATGGACTAATTATAAAGTACAATTGTTTAACACAACCAGTCACAAGGATTAATGAACAAGTACAATTGTTTAACATAACGAGTCACAAGAACGAATGAACAAGGACAAATGGTTCACACAACGGGTCACTCGGACTAATGAACAAGGACAAATGTTAACACAACGAGTCACAAGGACTAATAAACAAGGACAAATGGTTGACACAACGAGTCACATTTACTAATAAACAAGGGCAAATGGTTCACACAACGAGTCACAAGGGCTAATGAACAACAAATGGTTCACACAACGAGTCACATAGACTAATGAACAAGTACAATTGTTTTAACATAAAGAGTCACAAGGACTAATGAACAAGGACAAGTGGTTTACACAATGAGTCATAAAGACTAGAACAAGGACAAATGGTTCACCCAACGAGTCACATGAACTAATTAACAAGTACAACTGTTTAACACAACGAGTCACAAGTACTAATGAACAAGGACAAATGGTTCACAGAACGATTAAAATGGATTAATGAACAAATACAATTGTTTAACACAACGAGTCACAAGGACTAATGAACAAGGACAAATGTTAACACAACGAGTCACAAGGACTAATGAACAAGCACAAATGGTTCACACAACGACTCACATTTACTAATAAACAAGGACAAATGGTTCACACAACGAGTCACATGGACTAATGAACAAGGACAATTGTTTAACACAACGAGTCACAAAGACTATTGAACAAGGACAAATGGTTCACACAACGAGTCACATTTACTAGTGAACAAGGACAAATGGTTTACACAATGAGTCACAAAGACTAATGAGCAAGGACAAATGGTTCACATAACGAAATACATGGACTAAATCAAAAGTACAATTGTTTAACACAACCAGTCACAAGAACTAATGAACAAGTACAATTGTTTAACATAACGAGTCACAAGGACGAATGAACAAGAACAAATGGTTCACACAACGGGTCACTCGGACTAATGAACAAGGACAAATGTTAACACAACGATTCACAAGGACTAATGAACAAGGAGAAATGGTTCACACAACGAGTCACATTTACTAATAAACAAGGACAAATGGTTCACACAACGAGTCACAAGGGCTAATGAACAAGAACAAATGGTTCACACAACGAGTCACATAGACTAATGAACAAGTACAATTGTTTTAACACAAAGTGTCACAAGGACTAATGAACAAGGACAAGTGGTTTACACAATGAGTCACAAAGAGTAATGAACAAGGACAAATGGTTCACCCAACGAAATACATGGACTAATTAAAAAGTACAATTGTTTAAAACAACCAGTCACAAGGACTAATGAACAAGTACAATTGTTTAACATAACGAGTCACAAGGACGAATGAACAAGGACAAATTGTTCACACAACGTGTCACTCGGACTAATGAACAAGGACAAATGTTAACACAACGAGTCACAAGGACTAATGAACAAGGACAAATGGTTCACACAACGAGTCACATTTACTAATAAACAAGGACAAATGGTTCACACAACGAGTCTCAAGGGCTAATGAACAAGAACAAATGGTTCACACAACGAGTCACATAGACTAATGAACAAGTACAATTGTTTTAACACAAAGAGTCACAAGGACTAATGAACAAGGACAAGTGGTTTACACAATGAGTCACAAAGAGTAATGAACAAGGACAAATGGTTCACCCAACGAAATACATGGACTAATTAAAAAGTACAATTGTTTAACACAACCAGTCACAAGGACTAATGAACAAGTACAATTGTTTAACATAACGAGTCACAAGGACGAATGAACAAGGACAAATGGTTCACACAACGGGTCACTCGGACTAATGAACAAGGACAAATGTTAACACAACGAGTCACAAGGACTAATGAACAAGGACAAATGGTTCACACAACGAGTCACATTTACTAATAAACAAGGACAAATGGTTCACACAACGAGTCACAAGGGCTAATGAACAAGAACAAATGGTTCACACAACGAGTCACATAGACTAATGAACAAGTACAATTGTTTTAACACAAAGAGTCACAAGGACTAATGAACAAGGACAAGTGGTTTACACAATGACTCACAAAGAGTAATGAACAAGGACAAATGGTTCACCCAACAAAATACATGGACTAATTAAAAAGTAGAATTGTTTAACACAACCAGTCACAAGGACTAATGAACAAGTACAATTATTTAACATAACGAGTCACAAGGACGAATGAACAAGGACAAATGGTTCACACAACGTGTCACTCGGACTAATGAACAAGGACAAATGTTAACACAACGAGTCACAAGGACTAATGAACAAGGACAAATGGTTCACACAACGAGTCACATTTACTAATAAACAAGGACAAATGGTTCACACAACGAGTCACAAGGGCTAATGAACAAGAACAAATGGTTCACACATCGAGTCACATAGACTAATGAACAAGTACAATTGTTTTAACACAAAGAGTCACAAGGACTAATGAACAAGGACAAGTGGTTTACACAATGAGTCACAAAGACAAATGAACAAGGACAAATGGTTCACCCAACGAGTCACATGAACTAATTAACACGTACATAATTGTTTAACACAACGAATCACAAGTACTAATGAACAAGGATAAATGGTTCACACAACGATTAACATGGATTAATGAACAAATACAATTGTTTAAGACAACGAGTCACAAGGACTAATGAACAGGGACAAATGGTTTACACAATGAGTCACAAAGACTAATGAACAAGGACAAATGGTTCACCAAACGAGTCACATGGACTAATTAACAAGTACAATTGTTTAACACAACCAGTCACAAGGACTAATGAACAAGTACAATTGATTAACATAACGAGTCACAAGGACGAATGAACAAGGACAAATGGTTAACACAACGAGTTACAAGGACTAATTAACAAGGACAAATGGTTCACACAACGAGTCACATGGACTAATGAGCAAGTACAATTGTTTTAACACAAAGAGTCACATGGACTAATGAATAAGGACAAGTGGTTTACACAATGAGTCACAAAGACTAATGAACAAGGACAAATGGTTCACCCAACGAAATACATGGACTAATTAAAAAGTACAATTGTTTAACACAACCTGTCACAAGGACTAATGAACAAGTACAATTGTTTAACATAACGAGTCACAAGGACGAATGAACAAGGACAAATGGTTTACACAATGAGTCACAAAGACTAATGAACAAGGACAAATGGTTCACCCAACGAAATACATGGACTAATTAAAAAGTACAATTGTTTAACACAACCAGTCACAAGGACTAATGAACAAGTAAAATTGTTTAACATAACGAGTCACAAGGACGAATGAACAAGGTCAAATGGTTCTCACAACGGGTCACTCGGACTAATGAACAAGGACAAATGTTAACACAACGAGTCACAAGGACTAATGAACAAGCACAAATGGTTCACAAAACGACTCACATTTACTAATAAACAAGGACAAATGGTTCACACAACGAGTCACAAGGGCTAATGAACAAGAACAAATGGTTCACACAACGAGTCACATAGACTAGTGAACACGTACAATTGTTTTAACACAAAGAGTCACAAGGACTAATGAACAAGGACAAGTGGTTTACACAATGAGTCACAAAGACTAATGAACAAGGACAAATGGTTAACCCAACGAAATACATGGACTAATTATAAAGTACAATTGTTTAACACAACCAAATCACAAGGATTAATGAACAAGTACAATTGTTTAACATAACGAGTCACAAGAACGAATGAACAAGGACAAATGGTTCACACAACGGGTCACTCGGACTAATGAACAAGGACAAATGTTAACACAACGAGTCACAAGGACTAATAAACAAGGACAAATGGTTGACACAACGAGTCACATTTACTAATAAACAAGGGCAAATGGTTCACACAACGAGTCACAAGGGCTAATGAACAACAAATGGTTCACACAACGAGTCACATAGACTAATGAACAAGTACAATTGTTTTAACATAAAGAGTCACAAGGACTAATGAACAAGGACAAGTGGTTTACACAATGAGTCATAAAGACTAATGAACAAGGACAAATGGTTCACCCAACGAGTCACATGAACTAATTAACAAGTACAACTGTTTAACACAACGAGTCACAAGTACTAATGAACAAGGACAAATGGTTCACAGAACGATTAAAATGGATTAATGAACAAATACAATTGTTTAACACAACGAGTCACAAGGACTAATGAACAAGGACAAATGTTAACACAACGAGTCACAAGGACTAATGAACAAGCACAAATGGTTCACACAACGACTCACATTTACTAATAAACAAGGACAAATGGTTCACACAACGAGTCACATGGACTAATGAACAAGGACAATTGTTTAACACAACGAGTCACAAAGACTATTGAACAAGGACAAATGGTTCACACAACGAGTCACATTTACTAGTGAACAAGGACAAATGGTTTACACAATGAGTCACAAAGACTAATGAGCAAGGACAAATGGTTCACATAACGAAATACATGGACTAAATCAAAAGTACAATTGTTTAACACAACCAGTCACAAGAACTAATGAACAAGTACAATTGTTTAACATAACGAGTCACAAGGACGAATGAACAAGAACAAATGGTTCACACAACGGGTCACTCGGACTAATGAACAAGGACAAATGTTAACACAACGATTCACAAGGACTAATGAACAAGGAGAAATGGTTCACACAACGAGTCACATTTACTAATAAACAAGGACAAATGGTTCACACAACGAGTCACAAGGGCTAATGAACAAGAACAAATGGTTCACACAACGAGTCACATAGACTAATGAACAAGTACAATTGTTTTAACACAAAGAGTCACAAGGACTAATGAACAAGGACAAGTGGTTTACACAATGAGTCACAAAGAGTAATGAACAAGGACAAATGGTTCACCCAACGAAGTACATGGACTAATTAAAAAGTACAATTGTTTAACACAACCAGTCACAAGGACTAATGAACAAGTACAATTGTTTAACATAACGAGTCACAAGGACGAATGAACAAGGACAAATGGTTCACACAACGTGTCACTCGGACTAATGAACAAGGACAAATGTTAACACAACGAGTCACAAGGACTAATGAACAAGGACAAATGGTTCACACAACGAGTCACATTTACTAATAAACAAGGACAAATGGTTCACACAACGAGTCACAAGGGCTAATGAACAAGAAAAAATGGTTCACACAACGAGTCACATAGACTAATGAACAAGTACAATTGTTTTAACACAAAGAGTCACAAGGACTAATGAACAAGGACAAGTGGTTTACACAATGAGTCACAAAGACAAATGAACAAGGACAAATGGTTCACCCAACGAGTCACATGAACTAATTAACACGTACAACTGTTTAACACAACGAGTCACAAGTACTAATGAACAAGGACAAATGGTTCACAGAACGATTAAAATGGATTAATGAACAAATACAATTGTTTAACACAACGACTCACAAGGACTAATGAACAAGGACAAATGTTAACACAACGAGTCACAAGGACTAATGAACAAGCACAAATGGTTCACACAACGAGTCACATTTACTAATAAACAAGGACAAATGGTTCACACAACGAGTCACAAGGGCTAATGAACAAGAACAAATGGTTCACACAACGAGTCACATAGACTAATGAACAAGTACAATTGTTTTAACACAAAGTGTCACAAGGACTAATGAACAAGGACAAGTGGTTTACACAATGAGTCACAAAGAGTAATGAACAAGGACAAATGGTTCACCCAACAAAATACATGGACTAATTAAAAAGTACAATTGTTTAAAACAACCAGTCACAAGGACTAATGAACAAGTACAATTGTTTAACATAACGAGTCACAAGGACGAATGAACAAGGACAAATTGTTCACACAACGTGTCACTCGGACTAATGAACAAGGACAAATGTTAACACAACGAGTCACAAGGACTAATGAACAAGGACAAATGGTTCACACAACGAGTCACATTTACTAATAAACAAGGACAAATGGTTCACACAACGAGTCTCAAGGGCTAATGAACAAGAACAAATGGTTCACACAACGAGTCACATAGACTAATGAACAAGTACAATTGTTTTAACACAAAGAGTCACAAGGACTAATGAACAAGGACAAGTGGTTTACACAATGAGTCACAAAGAGTAATGAACAAGGACAAATGGTTCACCCAACGAAATACATGGACTAATTAAAAAGTACAATTGTTTAACACAACAGATCACAAGGACTAATGAACAAGTACAATTGTTTAACATAACGAGTCACAAGGACGAATGAACAAGGACAAATGGTTCACACAACGGGTCACTCGGACTAATGAACAAGGACAAATGTTAACACAACGAGTCACAAGGACTAATGAACAAGGACAAATGGTTCACACAACGAGTCACATTTACTAATAAACAAGGACAAATGGTTCACACAACGAGTCACAAGGGCTAATGAACAAGAACAAATGGTTCACACAACGAGTCACATAGACTAATGAACAAGTACAATTGTTTTAACACAAAGAGTCACAAGGACTAATGAACAAGGACAAGTGGTTTACACAATGACTCACAAAGAGTAATGAACAAGGACAAATGGTTCACCCAACAAAATACATGGACTAATTAAAAAGTAGAATTGTTTAACACAACCAGTCACAAGGACTAATGAACAAGTACAATTATTTAACATAACGAGTCACAAGGACGAATGAACAAGGACAAATGGTTCACACAACGTGTCACTCGGACTAATGAACAAGGACAAATGTTAACACAACGAGTCACAAGGACTAATGAACAAGGACAAATGGTTCACACAACGAGTCACATTTACTAATAAACAAGGACAAATGGTTCACACAACGAGTCACAAGGGCTAATGAACAAGAACAAATGGTTCACACATCGAGTCACATAGACTAATGAACAAGTACAATTGTTTTAACACAAAGAGTCACAAGGACTAATGAACAAGGACAAGTGGTTTACACAATGAGTCACAAAGACAAATGAACAAGGACAAATGTTTCACCCAACGAGTCACATGAACTAATTAACACGTACATAATGTTTAACACAACGAATCACAAGTACTAATGAACAAGGACAAATGGTTCACACAACGATTAACATGGATTAATGAACAAATACAATTGTTTAAGACAACGAGTCACAAGGACTAATGAACAGGGACAAATGGTTTACACAATGAGTCACAAAGACTAATGAACAAGGACAAATGGTTCACCAAACGAGTCACATGGACTAATTAACAAGTACAATTGTTTAACACAACCAATCACAAGGACTAATGAACAAGTACAATTGTTTAACATAACGAGTCACAAGGACGAATGAACAAGGACAAATGGTTAACACAACGAGTTACAAGGACTAATTAACAAGGACAAATGGTTCACACAACGAGTCACATGGACTAATGAGCAAGTACAATTGTTTTAACACAAAGAGTCACATGGACTAATGAATAAGGACAAGTGGTTTACACAATGAGTCACAAAGACTAATGAACAAGGACAAATGGTTCACCCAACGAAATACATGGACTAATTAAAAAGTACAATTGTTTAACACAACCTGTCACAAGGACTAATGAACAAGTACAATTGTTTAACATAACGAGTCACAAGGACGAATGAACAAGGACAAATGGTTTACACAATGAGTCACAAAGACTAATGAACAAGGACAAATGGTTCACCCAACGAAATACATGGACTAATTAAAAAGTACAATTGTTTAACACAACCAATCACAAGGACTAATGAACAAGTAAAATTGTTTAACATAACGAGTCACAAGGACGAATGAACAAGGTCAAATGGTTCTCACAACGGGTCACTCGGACTAATGAACAAGGACAAATGTTAACACAACGAGTCACAAGGACTAATGAACAAGCACAAATGGTTCACAAAACGACTCACATTTACTAATAAACAAGGACAAATGGTTCACACAACGAGTCACAAGGGCTAATGAACAAGAACAAATGGTTCACACAACGAGTCACATAGACTAGTGAACACGTACAATTGTTTTAACACAAAGAGTCACAAGGACTAATGAACAAGGACAAGTGGTTTACACAATGAGTCACAAAGACTAATGAACAAGGACAAATGGTTAACCCAACGAAATACATGGACTAATTATAAAGTACAATTGTTTAACACAACCAGTCACAAGGATTAATGAACAAGTACAATTGTTTAACATAACGAGTCACAAGAACGAATGAACAAGGACAAATGGTTCACACAACGGGTCACTCGGACTAATGAACAAGGACAAATGTTAACACAACGAGTCACAAGGACTAATAAACAAGGACAAATGGTTGACACAACGAGTCACATTTACTAATAAACAAGGGCAAATGGTTTACACAACGAGTCACAAGGGCTAATGAACAACAAATGGTTCACACAACGAGTCACATAGACTAATGAACAAGTACAATTGTTTTAACATAAAGAGTCACAAGGACTAATGAACAAGGACAAGTGGTTTACACAATGAGTCATAAAGACTAATGAACAAGGACAAATGGTTCACCCAACGAGTCACATGAACTAATTAACAAGTACAACTGTTTAACACAACGAGTCACAAGTACTAATGAACAAGGACAAATGGTTCACGTAACGATTAAAATGGATTAATGAACAAATACAATTGTTTAACACAACGAGTCACAAGGACTAATGAACAAGGACAAATGTTAACACAACGAGTCACAAGGACTAATGAACAAGCACAAATGGTTCACACAACGACTCACATTTACTAATAAACAAGGACAAATGGTTCACACAACGAGTCACATGGACTAATGAACAAGGACAATTGTTTAACACAACGAGTCACAAAGACTATTGAACAAGGACAAATGGTTCACACAACGAGTCACATTTACTAGTGAACAAGGACAAATGGTTTACACAATGAGTCACAAAGACTAATGAGCAAGGACAAATGGTTCACATAACGAAATACATGGACTAAATCAAAAGTACAATTGTTTAACACAACCAAATCCACAAGAACTAATGAACAAGTACAATTGTTTAACATAACGAGTCACAAGGACGAATGAACAAGAACAAATGGTTCACACAACGGGTCACTCGGACTAATGAACAAGGACAAATGTTAACACAACGATTCACAAGGACTAATGAACAAGGAGAAATGGTTCACACAACGAGTCACATTTACTAATAAACAAGGACAAATGGTTCACACAACGAGTCACAAGGGCTAATGAACAAGAACAAATGGTTCACACAACGAGTCACATAGACTAATGAACAAGTACAATTGTTTTAACACAAAGAGTCACAAGGACTAATGAACAAGGACAAGTGGTTTACACAATGAGTCACAAAGAGTAATGAACAAGGACAAATGGTTCACCCAACGAAGTACATGGACTAATTAAAAAGTACAATTGTTTAACACAACCAGTCACAAGGACTAATGAACAAGTACAATTGTTTAACATAACGAGTCACAAGGACGAATGAACAAGGACAAATGGTTCACACAACGTGGCACTCGGACTAATGAACAAGGACAAATGTTAACACAACGAGTCACAAGGACTAATGAACAAGGACAAATGGTTCACACAACGAGTCACATTTACTAATAAACAAGGACAAATGGTTCACACAACGAGTCACAAGGGCTAATGAACAAGAAAAAATGGTTCACACAACGAGTCACATAGACTAATGAACAAGTACAATTGTTTTAACACAAAGAGTCACAAGGACTAATGAACAAGGACAAGTGGTTTACACAATGAGTCACAAAGACAAATGAACAAGGACAAATGGTTCACCCAACGAGTCACATGAACTAATTAACACGTACAACTGTTTAACACAACGAGTCACAAGTACTAATGAACAAGGACAAATGGTTCACAGAACGATTAAAATGGATTAATGAACAAATACAATTGTTTAACACAACGACTCACAAGGACTAATGAACAAGGACAAATGTTAACACAACGAGTCACAAGGACTAATGAACAAGCACAAATGGTTCACACAACGACTCACATTTACTAATAAACAAGGACAAATGGTTAACACAACGAGTCACATGGACTAATGAACAAGGACAATTGTTTAACACAACGAGTCACAAAGACTATTGAACAAGGACAAATGGTTCACACAACGAGTCACATTTACTAATGAAAAAGGACAAATGGTTTACACAATGAGTCATAAAGACTAATGAGCAAGGACAAATGGTTCACATAACGAAATACATGGACTAAATAAAAAGTACAATTGTTTAACACAACCAGTCACAAGGACTAATGAACAAGTACAATTGTTTAACATAACGAGTCACAAGGACGAATGAACAAGAACAAATGGTTCACACAACGGGTCACTCGGACTAATGAACAAGGACAAATGTTAACACAACGAGTCACAAGGACTAATGAACAAGGAGAAATGGTTCACACAACGAGTCACATTTACTAATAAACAAGGACAAATGGTTCACACAACGAGTCACAAGGGCTAATGAACAAGAACAAATGGTTCACACAACGAGTCACATAGACTAATGAACAAGTACAATTGTTTTAACACAAAGAGTCACAAGGACTAATGAACAAGGACAAGTGGTTTACACAATGAGTCACAAAGAGTAATGAACAAGGACAAATGGTTCACCCAACGAAGTACATGGACTAATTAAAAAGTACAATTGTTTAACACAACCAGTCACAAGGACTAATGAACAAGTACAATTGTTTAACATAACGAGTCACAAGGACGAATGAACAAGGACAAATGGTTCACACAACGTGTCACTCGGACTAATGAACAAGGACAAATGTTAACACAACGAGTCACAAGGACTAATGAACAAGGACAAATGGTTCACACAACGAGTCACATTTACTAATAAACAAGGACAAATGGTTCACACAACGAGTCACAAGGGCTAATGAACAAGAAAAAATGGTTCACACAACGAGTCACATAGACTAATGAACAAGTACAATTGTTTTAACACAAAGAGTCACAAGGACTAATGAACAAGGACAAGTGGTTTACACAATGAGTCACAAAGACTAATGAACAAGGACAAATGGTTCACCCAACGAAATACATGGACTAATTAAAAAGTACAATTGTTTAACACAACCAGTCACAATGACTAATGAACAAGTACAATTGTTTAACATAACGAGTCACAAGAACGAATGAACAAGGACAAATGGTTCACACAACGGGTCACTCGGACTAATGAACAAGGACAAATGTTAACACAACGAGTCACAAGGACTAATAAACAAGGACAAATGGTTCACACAACGAGTCACATTTACTAATAAACAAGGACAAATGGTTCACACAACGAGTCACAAGGGCTAATGAACAACAAATGGTTCACACAACGAGTCACATAGACTAATGAACAAGTACAATTGTTTTAACATAAAGAGTCACAAGGACTAATGAACAAGGACAAGTGGTTTACACAATGAGTCATAAAGACTAATGAACAAGGACAAATGGTTCACCCAACGAGTCACATGAACTAATTAACAAGTACAACTGTTTAACACAACGAGTCACAAGTACTAATGAACAAGGACAAATGGTTCACAGAACGATTAACATGGATTAATGAACAAATACAATTGTTTAACACAACGAGTCACAAGGACTAATGAACAACGACAAATGTTAACACAACGAGTCACAAGGACTAATGAACAAGCACAAATGGTTCACACAACGGCTCACATTTACTAATAAACAAGGACAAATGGTTCACACAACGAGTCACATGGACTAATGAACAAGGACAATTGTTTAACACAACGAGTCACAAAGACTATTGAACAAGGACAAATGGTTCACACAACGAGTCACATTTACTAATGAACAAGGACAAATTGTTTAGACAATGAGTCACAAAGACTAATGAGCAAGGACAAATGGTTCACATAACGAAATACATGGACTAAATAAAAAGTACAATTGTTTAACACAACCAGTCACAAGGACTAATGAACAAGTACAATTGTTTAACATAACGAGTCACAAGGACGAATGAACAAGAACAAATGGTTCACACAACGGGTCACTCGGACTAATGAACAAGGACAAATGTTAACACAACGAGTCACAAGGACTAATGAACAAGGAGAAATGGTTCACACAACGAGTCACATTTACTAATAAACAAGGACAAATGGTTCACACAACGAGTCACAAGGGCTAATGAACAAGAACAAATGGTTCACACAACGAGTCACATAGACTAATGAACAAGTACAATTGTTTTAACACAAAGAGTCACAAGGACTAATGAACAAGGACAAGTGGTTTACACAATGAGTCACAAAGAGTAATGAACAAGGACAAATGGTTCACCCAACGAAGTACATGGACTAATTAAAAAGTACAATTGTTTAACACAACCAGTCACAAGGACTAATGAACAAGTACAATTGTTTAACATAACGAGTCACAAGGACGAATGAACAAGGACAAATGGTTCACACAACGTGTCACTCGGACTAATGAACAAGGACAAATGTTAACACAACGAGTCACAAGGACTAATGAACAAGGACAAATGGTTCACACAACGAGTCACATTTACTAATAAACAAGGACAAATGGTTCACACAACGAGTCACAAGGGCTAATGAACAAGAAAAAATGGTTCACACAACGAGTCACATAGACTAATGAACAAGTACAATTGTTTTAACACAAAGAGTCACAAGGACTAATGAACAAGGACAAGTGGTTTACACAATGAGTCACAAAGACTAATGAACAAGGACAAATGGTTCACCCAACGAAATACATGGACTAATTAAAAAGTATAATTGTTTAACACAACCAGTCACAATGACTAATGAACAAGTACAATTGTTTAACATAACGAGTCACAAGAACGAATGAACAAGGACAAATGGTTCACACAACGGGTCACTCGGACTAATGAACAAGGACAAATGTTAACACAACGAGTCACAAGGACTAATAAACAAGGACAAATGGTTCACACAACGAGTCACATTTACTAATAAACAAGGACAAATGGTTCACACAACGAGTCACAAGGGCTAATGAACAACAAATGGTTCACACAACGAGTCACATAGACTAATGAACAAGTACAATTGTTTTAACATAAAGAGTCACAAGGACTAATGAACAAGGACAAGTGGTTTACACAATGAGTCATAAAGACTAATGAACAAGGACAAATGGTTCACCCAACGAGTCACATGAACTAATTAACAAGTACAACTGTTTAACACAACGAGTCACAAGTACTAATGAACAAGGACAAATGGTTCACAGAACGATTAACATGGATTAATGAACAAATACAATTGTTTAACACAACGAGTCACAAGGACTAATGAACAACGACAAATGTTAACACAACGAGTCACAAGGACTAATGAACAAGCACAAATGGTTCACACAACGACTCACATTTACTAATAAACAAGGACAAATGGTTCACACAACGAGTCACATGGACTAATGAACAAGGACAATTGTTTAACACAACGAGTCACAAAGACTATTGAACAAGGACAAATGGTTCACACAACGAGTCACATTTACTAATGAACAAGGACAAATTGTTTAGACAATGAGTCACAAAGACTAATGAGCAAGGACAAATGGTTCACATAACGAAATACATGGACTAAATAAAAAGTACAATTGTTTAACACAACCAGTCACAAGGACTAATGAACAAGTACAATTGTTTAACATAACGAGTCACAAGGACGAATGAACAAGAACAAATGGTTCACACAACGGGTCACTCGGACTAATGAACAAGGACAAATGTTAACACAACGAGTCACAAGGACTAATGAACAAGGACAAATGGTTCACACAACGAGTCACATTTACTAATAAACAAGGACTAATGGTTCACACAACGAGTCACAAGGGCTAATGAACAAGAACAAATGGTTCACACAACGAGTCACATAGACTAATGAACAAGTACAATTGTTTTAACACAAAGAGTCACAAGGACTAATGAACAAGGACAAGTGGTTTACACAATGAGTCACAAAGAGTAATGAACAAGGTTAAATGGTTCACCCAACGAAATACATGGACTAATTAAAAAGTACAATTGTTTAACACAACCAGTCACAAGGACTAATGAACAAGTACAATTGTTTAACATAACGAGTCACAAGGACGAATGAACAAGGACAAATGGTTCACACAACGTGTCACTCGGACTAATGAACAAGGACAAATGTTAACACAACGAGTCACAAGGACTAATGAACAAGGACAAATGGTTCACACAACGAGTCACATTTACTAATAAACAACAACAAATGGTTCACACAACGAGTCACAAGGGCTAATGAACAAGAAAAAATGGTTCACACAACGAGTCACATAGACTAATGAACAAGTACAATTGTTTTAACACAAAGAGTCACATAGACTAATGAACAAGGACAAGTGGTTTACACAATGAGTCACAAAGACAAATGAACAAGGACAAATGGTTCACCCAACGAGTCACATGAACTAATTAACACGTACAACTGTTTAACACAACGAGTCACAAGTACTAATGAACAAGGACAAATGGTTCAGACAACGATTAACATGGATTAATGAACAAATACAATTGTTTAACACAACGAGTCACAAGGACTAATGAAGAGGGACAAATGGTATACACAATGAGTCACAAAGACTAATGAACAAGGACAAATGGTTCACCAAACGAGTCACATGGACTAATTAACAAGTACAATTATTTAACACAACCAGTCACAAGGACTAATGAACAAGTACAATTGTTTAACATAACGAGTCACAAGGACGAATGAACAAGGACAAATGGTTAACACAGCGAGTCACAAGGACTAATGAACAAGGACAAATGGTTCACACAACGAGTCACATGGACTAATGAGCAAGTACAATTGTTTTAACACAAAGAGTCACATGGACTAATGAATAAGGACAAGTGGTTTACACAATGAGTCACAAAGACTAATGAACAAGGACAAATGGTTCACCCAACGAGTCACATGGACTAATTAACAAGTACAATTGATTAACAAAACCAGTCACAGGGACTAATGAACAAGTACAATTGTTTAACACAACGAGTCACAAGGACTAATGAACAAGGACAAATAGTTCACACAACGGGTCACTCGGACTAATGAACAAGAACAATTGTTTAACACAACGAGTCACAAGGACTAATGGACAAGGACAAATAGTTCACACAACGGGTCACTCGGACTAATGAACAAGAACAATTGTTTAACACAACGAGTCACAAGGACTAATGAACTAGGACAAATGGTTCACACAACGAGTCACATGGACTAATGAACAAGTACATTTGTTTTAACACAAAGAGTCACAAGGACTAATGAACAAGGACAAGTGGTTTACACAATGA
This sequence comes from Silene latifolia, assembly GCF_048544455.1. Taxonomy (NCBI): domain Eukaryota; kingdom Viridiplantae; phylum Streptophyta; class Magnoliopsida; order Caryophyllales; family Caryophyllaceae; genus Silene; species Silene latifolia. The sequence goes on from NW_027413125.1 coordinate 1,269,802, forward strand.
GTCAAAAATACTAATGAAGGACAAATGGTTCACCCAACGAGTCACATGCACTAATTAACAAGTTGGAATAAAACTCTAAGAACACGAAAATGGACAGAAAACAAGCTAAAAACCGTGACTCAAATGCTAAGGATCGAGTGAATTGGATATGAAATAAACCAAGCACAAAGCCAAGGTTTAAGACTAAGAGCTTGTTCAAGCACCTAGAAAAGAACTCACTCAACCCCTAGCACTAAGCATAGGAGGATCTTCTAGCACAAAGCAAAGAATTTAAGAGGAAAAACTAGGTTTTCACTTGTATTAATGTTCAATCAAATCTGAAGTTCTCAAGTGTTTAGCTTGGTTTATATAGACCAAGGCTTACAATCTTGACCCTTGATTACTAGTTACATCTAAGGGCCACAAAAATAGCAGCTAAAGACCAAGAAAAACGGCAGCCAAGGACTATGACAAATCTGAAATGAAAAGGACATAAAGCAAAGAAAGTAAACTAATAGTCCAAACTTCCTTGTTTGTAGCTCAACTTCTTATTTATGATTATATGGACTGAAATGGGGCTTGAGGAAACCGTGTAAGAGTCCTTGTTGCAGCCATAAAGTCCCTTGAGCTTTGTTGGTTCAAAAGAGGAAGGTTGATAGCGACATAATGCACAAAAAACTAAGCTTGTTCCAGCCATGGTCCTGATTGCGCGCGGTTCAAAAAGCTTGGCAAACTCTATGATAGGAACGGCTTTGGGATATAAGTTCCTACACAAAAACGTCCCAAACTCACCAAAGATTAATCCCATGCTGGAAAATGGCACGACTTCTTAGACGGAATTCATGTTAGACCTCAATCTAGTGCAAGGTCCAAAACCGGGTTAAATGTGGCCTTTCTCGGTTTGATTTGTTTCAATCTCCCCTTCTTGAAAAGGATTTGCCCTCAAATCCTCGAGCTTATCCTCCTCAATCTCTTCATAATAAGGACTTAAATCCCCAACATTGAAAGTTCCATGGACTCCATATTCTCCGGGAAGGTTTATCTTGTATGCATTGGACCCAAACTTCTCAAGTACTTCGAATGGACCATCAGCTCTAGGCATGAGCTTATTCTTCCTTTTTTCTGGAAATCTTTCTTTCCTCAAGTGTATCCAAACAAGATCTCCGGGTTCAAAGCTTTTGGTTCCCTTAACACCCTTGGATTTGGCCTTGTGAGCCTCATTAGCCTTCTCAATTTGCTTCTTGACTTGTTCATGGACATGGAGCATTTGTTCAACCCTTTTCTTAGCATCATAATCAATGGTATTTCTTTTGATGGGTGCCAAATCAGTAGGCATCATAGGATTCACGCCATATACCACCTCAAATGGAGACTTGCCCGTGGTTGTGGAAGGGGCTCGGTTGAAGGCGAACTCGGCTTGAGCTAGTTTGAGGTCCCAATCTTTCAATGATCTTGCAACCGTGCACCTAAGGATCCTCCCCAAGGTCTTGTTGGTAACTTCCGTTTGCCCATCAGTTTGGGGGTGATGGGAGGTGCTAAACAAGAGCCTTGTTTTGAGTAGCTTCCATAAGGTTCTCCAAAAATGACTCATGAACTTGGAATCCCTATCCGAGACAATGGACTTAGGAATACCATGTAGCTTGACCACTTCTTTGAAATAGAGCTCGGCCACACTAGTTGCATCTTCGGTTTTCTTGCAAGCAATGAAATGAGCCATTTTGCTGAATCTATCCACAACCACCATGATTGAATCCTTCCCTCTTTGAGTTCTTGGTAAAGCAACAATGAAATCCATGCTTATGTCTTCCCATGGCTGATTTGGAACCGGCAAAGGAGTGTAGGGGCCTGTTTGGAAATAGGATTTTGATTGTTGACAAGGAGCACACCTCTTGATCACATCTTGGACATCCCCAAGCATCTTAGGCCAATAGAATTGCTCTTGGAGTATGTCATAGGTCTTTTGAATGCCAAAGTGCCCGGCAAGACCATTGGAGTGAACTTCCCTTATCAATAAGTTTCTATAAGGTCCCCTAGGCACACACAACTTGTTCCCAAAGAATAAGAACCCATTTTGAACCAAGTACTTGCTCTTGAGCTTGATTTGGCCAGATTGAAGAAGCTCCCATTCTCCTTTAAAATCCGGATCTTCCACATATAATTCTTTCATGTACTCAAACCCAAGGACCCTTTGCTCCATGAAACTCAACATAATGAATCTCCTAGACAATGCATCAGCCACTATGTTATCTTTCCCCTCTATGTACTTGCTTGAGAAGTTGAAGGATTGTAAGAACTCCACCCATTTAGCATGCCTATGATTGAGCTTGTGTTGACCATTAATGTATTTGAGAGCCTCATGATCAGAATGTAGGACGAATGGTCGTGGTTTCAAGTAGTGACTCCAATGGGTTAAGGCTCGAACAATAGCATAGAACTCCTTATCATAAGTTGAGTAATTGAGCTTGGCACCACTCAATTTCTCACTAAAGTAAGCAATTGGCTTGTGCTCTTGAACAAGGACAGTCCCAATGCCAATGCCACTAGCATCACACTCAACTTCAAACAACTTATTGAAATTTGGCAAAGTAAGAATAGGAGACTCACAAAGCTTCTCTTTGATAATATTGAAGGATGATTCAGCCTTATCTCCCCATTTGAACTCCCCTTTCTTCATACATTCGGTTATAGGAGCCATAAGTGTGCTAAAATCTTTGATGAACCTCCTATAGAATGATGCCAACCCATGAAAACTCCTTACATCCGTGATATTCTTAGGTATAGGCCATGATTTGATTGCCTTAACCTTCTCTTGATCAACCAATATGCCACGGTCAGAAATGATAAAGCCCAAGAATTGGACTTCATTTTGCATAAAAGAACACTTCTCTAGCTTGCCATACAACTTGTGTTCCCTAAGAGTTTCAAACAACACTTGCAAATGCTTGAGGTGCTCTTCCTTGGAGGGACTATAAACCAAGATATCATCAAAGTAAACAACCACAAATCTGCCCAAATAAGGTCTAAGTACCTCGGTCATGAGCCTCATGAAGGTACTTGGTGCATTAGAAAGACCAAATGGCATGACAAGCCATTCATACAACCCATGCTTTGTTTTGAATGCGGTTTTCCACTCGTCTCCTTCTTTGATTCTTACTTGGTGATAGCCTTGCCTTAAATCAATCTTTGAAAACAATTGAGCTCCACTAAGCTCATCCAAGATGTCATCAAGCCTAGGTATGGGAAACCTATACTTGATGGTAATGTTGTTGATAGCTCTACTATCCGTACACATCCTCCAAGACCCATCTTTCTTTGGCACTAAGAGGGCCGGGACAGCACACGGACTAAGGGACTCTCTCACAAAGCCCTTGCTCACAAGTTCTCCAATTTGTTGTTGTAACTCTTGAGTAGCTTTAGGATCACTTCTATAGGCAGCCTTGTTTGGTAATGTAGCCCCCGGAATGAAATCAATTTGATGCTCAATGCCCCTAAGAGGAGGCAAGCCACTTGGGAGCTCATTTGGGAACACATCTTCATAGGATTGGAGGAGCTCTTGGACCTCCTTAGGAAGTGAAACATTCTGCCCAAAAACCACATCTTTTGCAATAAGAGCATAGACATCTTCATCACCCTTTAACTCTTGGAGCATCTCGGCCTCATTGATCAATAACACCTCTTTTGAAGGCTCAAGCATGGATGGTGGTGTAGTATGCTTAAGGACGGGTGGAAGTGGTGTTAGAATGACCTTTCTTGAGCCAAACTTGAAGGTGTAAGTGTTGTCTCTCCCATGGTGTACCGAATCCCTATCAAACTCCCAAGGTCTCCCAAGAAGAAGATGACAAGCATCCATAGGTAGAACATCACAAAGGGCCTCATCCGAATAGTTCTTGCCAATGGAGAAGGTTACAAGGCATTGCTTATCCACTCTAACTTCTGCCCCTTTGTTAAGCCACCTTAATTTATAAGGACTAGGGTGGTCTTGTGTGGGTAAAGATAGCTTTTCAATGAGAGTACTAGAGGCTACATTGGTACAACTCCCTCCATCAATGATAAGATTGCAAACCCTTCCCTTAATGGTGCACCTAGACCTAAAGATTTGTTGTCTTTGATCCATTTCCAAGGGTTGGGGTTGGGTATGCATCACTCTCCAAGTAACCAAGCTAAGACCCGCATCCGGCATAACCACATCATCCTCTTCATGGTCCGTTCCCTCCATTTCCTCATCACACACAAGAATCTCATCATCTCCCCAATGAACCACTTCAAAGCTACTAAGGGCTCTCTTGGTTGGGCATTCTTTGGCAAAGTGACCATAACCTTGGCATTGGTAACATTTTTTGAGAGGCATGGTCTTTTTTTGTGAGGTTTGGCTGCTTTTCCTTTGTCAAGTATGGTGGTTTTGTTTTGAGAGGGTGGTTCATTAATTTTGAAACTGGTTGGGGGTCTAAAGGTGGCGGTTTTGGTGGTTGGTTTGGTGGTTGTAGCCTTCCCTTTACCCATTTTCTCAACCCTTAAAGCCAAATTAACGGCTTCATCAAAGGACCATACTTGTTGCATTCTAACCCTATGAGCAATCTTAGTATCTAACCCTTCAACAAATCTAGCAATTTTCTGTTCGGGCTTCTCATTGAGTTCACATTGCAAAGTAAGTTGTTCAAAGTCTCTAAGATATGACTCAAGTGGTTGTTGGTCTTGTTTAAGTTGTGTGAGCTTAATGAAAATGTCTTGAGTGTACTCTTTAGGTATAAACTTCTCATTAAGCTTCTTTTTCAGTTTTAACCAAGACTTAATAGGTTCCTTACCATCCCTTCTTCTCTGATTTTTAAGTTCTCATACCAAAGGGAAGCATAGCCTTTGAGTTTCAAGATTGCAACTTTAAAAGCTTTGCCATCAGAATAACCTTTAAACTCAAAGACTCTTTCAATGGTCCTAAACCAATCTAACAAATCCTCGGGGTTTAAACTACCATGAAAATCAGGAATTTCTACCTTTAAGTCTTTGTTGGGCTCTCCATGAAAGGCCTCGGCCATGGACTCCTCCGAATCAGAAAGCTCTTCCTCCTCAGGGCCACCATGAGCTCGTCCTCTACCCATGAAGCCACGGCCTCTACCCCTGCCTCTAGGTGGTTGTCCTCCTCTTGGTGGTGGTGTTGGAATGTTAGCCATGATAACATTGAGAGATTCTAGCAACAAATCACATTTTTCAGAAAGTTGAGTAACTTGTGTTTCAATTCCAGCAATCCTTTCTTCACTCATGGTTGTTTTTTTGTGTTTAGGGTATAATGAACTCACAAAGAAAGGATTTTTGTTGTTAACCAAAGCTCTGATAACCAATTTGGAATAAAACTCTAAGAACACGAAAATGGACAGAAAACAAGCTAAAAACCGTGACTCAAATGCTAAGGATCGAGTGAATTGGATATGAAATAAACCAAGCACAAAGCCAAGGTTTAAGACTAAGAGCTTGTTCAAGCACCTAGCAAAGAACTCACTCAACCCCTAGCACTAAGCATAGGAGGATCTTCTAGCACAAAGCAAAGAATTTAAGAGGAAAAACTAGGTTTTCACTTGTATTAATGTTCAATCAAATCTGAAGTTCTCAAGTGTTTAGCTTGGTTTATATAGACCAAGGCTTACAATCTTGACCCTTGATTACTAGTTACATCTAAGGGCCACAAAAATAGCAGCTAAAGACCAAGAAAAACGGCAGCCAAGGACTATGACAAATCTGAAATGAAAAGGACATAAAGCAAAGAAAGTAAACTAATAGTCCAAACTTCCTTGTTTGTAGCTCAACTTCTTATTTATGATTATATGGACTGAAATGGGGCTTGAGGAAACCGTGTAAGAGTCCTTGTTGCAGCCATAAAGTCCCTTGAGCTTTGTTGGTTCAAAAGAGGAAGGTTGATAGCGACATAATGCACAAAAAACTAAGCTTGTTCCAGCCATGGTCCTGATTGCGCGCGGTTCAAAAATCTTGGCAAACTCTATGATAGGAACGGCTTTGGGATATAAGTTCCTACACAAAAACGTCCCAAACTCACCAAAGATTAATCCCATGCTGGAAAATGGCACGACTTCTTAGACGGAATTCATGTTAGACCTCAATCTAGTGCAAGGTCCAAAACCGGGTGAAATGTGGCCTTTCTCGGTTTGATTTGTTTCACAAGTACAATTGTTTAACACAACCAGTCATAAGGACTAATGAACAAGTACAATTGTTTAACATAACGAGTCATAAGGACGAATGAACAAGGACAAATGGTTCACACAATGGGTCACTCGGACTAGTGAACAAGGACAAATGGTTAACACAGCGAGTCACAAGGACTAATGAACAAGGACAAATGGTTCACACAACGAGTCACATTTACTAATGAAAGAGGAGAAATGGTTCACACAACGAGTCACAAGGGTTAATGAACAAGGACAAATGGTTCACACAACGAGTCACATGGACATATGAACAACTACAATTTTTTTAACACAAAGAGTCACAAGGACTAATCAACAAGGACAAGTGGTTTACACAATGAGCCACAAAGACTAATGAACAAGGACAAATGGTTCACCCAACGAGTCACATGGACTAATTAACAAGTACAATTGTTTAACAGAACGAATCACAAGTACTAATGAACAAGGACAAATGGTTCACACAACGATTAACATGGACTAATGAACAAATACAATTGTTTAACACAACGAGTCACAAGGACTAATGAACAAGGACAAATGGTTTACACAATGAGTCACAAAGACTAATGAACAAGGACATATGGTTCACCCAATGAAATACATGGACTAATTAAAAAGTACAATTGTTTAACACAACCAGTCACAAGGACGAATGAACAAGGACAAATGGTTCACACAACGGGTCACTCGGACTAATGAACAAGCAAAAATGTTAACACAACGAGTCACAAGGACTAATGAACAAGGACAAATGGTTCACACAATGAGGGGGCGTTTGGTACGGGAAAGGGTAAGAGAATGAAATCAAGAAAGGGTAAGAGAGGGAAATGAATGGGATCACCCATATTATACTTGGGTGTTTGGTTGACAATTAGAGGGAAAGGGAATTAAAAGCCAACATCCACCACCTCCACCACCATTACCCACCACCTGCCACCATTATCTACACCGACACCACCACAAGTAGCGGAACAAGGACGATCTTCCTCACGGTACCCCACGGCGAACCTAATCGCCGCGCCTCACGCCCTTAACAAACACCACAATCCCGACCCCAAACACCTTATTCATTCTAAAAAATCCACCACAACCCTTCGAAAACCCCTCCCCCACCCCTTAAAACACCAGATCGGTGTGTCATAAGGCGTCAAGGCGGTTGCGGTGGTGTGGCCGAGGAAGGTGTTGATGGTGGTTGGTGGGGTGGAAGAGTTAACGAAGGTGTTGGTGTGGTGTTCAGTGGTTGAGGATATGGGGTAGCGTGGACAGGCGGCGTCGTTGGTGGTGGTTGTGTCGGCGTCGCTAGTGGTGGTTGTGTCGGTGTGGTGGGTGTAGGGTGTAGGTGGCAGTGGTTGACGGTGTGAGAGGGTGTGGTGGGTGTTGGTGGGAGTGGTGGAAATAGGGAGTAGGAGGAAGAAGGGATTATGGGGTTATGGGCTTACCCAAGGGGGGGAGGGGTATGGATGAGAATGGTTTTGGGGATAAGGGGGGGTATGGGTTACCTTTTCTTTGTGTCAAACAAACAACAACAAAAGGAATCAACCATTTTTATTCTCTTTCCCTTTCTTTATTCCCCCCAACCAAACGCCCCCTGAGTCACATTTACTAATAAACAAGGACAAATGGTTCACACAACGAGTCACAAGGGCTAATGAACAAGAACAAATGGTTCACACAACGAGTCACATAGACTAATGAACAAGTACAATTGTTTTAACACAAAGAGTCACAAGGACTAATGAACAAGGACAAGTGGTTTACACAATGAGTCACAAAGACTAATGAACAAGGACAAATGGTTCACCCAACGAGTCACATGAACTAATTAACAAGTACAACTGTTTAACACAACGAGTCAGATGTACTAATGAACAAGGACAAATGGTTCACACAACGATTAACTTGGATTAATGAACAAATACAATTGTTTAACACAATGAGTCACAAAGACTAATGAACAAGGACAAATGGTTCACCAAACGAGTCATATGGACTAATTAACAAGTACAATTGTTTAACAGAACGAGTCACATTTACTAATAAACAAGGACAAATGGTTCACACAACGAGTCACAAGGGCTAATGAACAAGAACAAATGGTTCACACAACGAGTCACATAGACTAATGAACAAGTACAATTGTTTTAACACAAAGAGTCACAAGGACTAATGAACAAGGACAAGTGGTTTACACAATGAGTCACAAAGACTAATGAACAAGGACAAATGGTTCACCCAACGAGTCACATGAACTAATTAACAAGTACAACTGTTTAACACAACGAGTTAGATGTACTAATGAACAAGGACAAATGGTTCACACAACGATTAACTTGGATTAATGAACAAATACAATTGTTTAACACAACGAGTCACAAGGACTAATGAACAGGGACAAATGGTTTACACAATGAGTCACAAAGACTAATGAACAAGGACAAATGGTTCACCAAACGAGTCACATGGACTAATTAACAAGTACAATTGTTTAACAGAACGAGTCACAAGTACTAATGAACAAGGACAAATGGTTCACACAACGATTAACATGGACTAATGAACAAATACAATTGTTTAACACAACGAGTCACAAGGACTAATGAACAAGGGCAAATGGTTTACACAATGAGTCACAAAGACTAATGAACAAGGACAAATGGTTCACCCAACGAAATACATGGACTAATTAAAAAGTACAATTGTTTAACACAACCAGTCACAAGGACTAATGAACAAGTACAATTGTTTAACATAACGAGTCACAAAGATGAATGAACAAGGACAAATGGTTCACACAACGGGTCACTCGGACTAATGAACAAGGACAAATGTTAACACAACGAGTCACAAGGACTAATGAACAAGGACAAATGGTTCACACAACGAGTCACATTTACTAATAAACAAGGACAAATGGTTCACACAACGAGTCACAAGGGCTAATGAACAAGAACAAATGGTTCACACAACGAGTCACATAGACTAATGAACAAGTACAATTGTTTTAACACAAAGAGTCACAAGGACTAATGAACAAGGACAAGTGGTTTACACAATGAGTCACAAAGACTAATGAACAAGGACAAATGGTTCACCCAACGAGTCACATGAACTAATTAACAAGTACAACTGTTTAACACAACGAGTCACAAGTCTTAATGAACAAGGACAAATGGTTCACCCAACGAGTCACATGAACTAATGAACAGGGACAAATGGTTTACACAATGAGTCACAAAGACTAATGAACAAGGACAAATGGTTCACCAAACGAGTCACATGGACTAATGAACAAATACATTTGTTTTAACACAAAGAGTCACAAGGACTAATGAACAAGGACAAGTGGTTTACACAATGAGTCACAAATACTAATGAACAAGGGCAAATGGTTCACCCAACGAGTCACATGGACTAATTAGCAAGTACAATTGTTTAACACAACCAGTCATAAGGACTAATGAACAAGTACAATTGTTTAACATAACGAGTCATAAGGACGAATGAACAAGGACAAATGGTTCACACAACGGGTCACTCGTACTAATGAACAAGGACAAATGGTTAACACAACGAGTCACAAGGACTAATGAACAAGGACAAATGGTTCACACAACGAGTCATATTTACTAATGAACAAGGACAAATGGTTCACACAACGAGTCACAAGGGTTAATGAAATAGGACAAATGGTTCACACAACGAGTCACATGGACTAATGAACAACTACAATTTTTTTAACACAAAGAGTCACAAGGACTAATTAAGCAAGACAAGTGGTTTACACAATGAGCCACAAAGGCTAATGAACAAGGACAAATGGTTCACCCAACGAGTCACATGGACTAATTAACAAGTACAGTTGTTTAACAGAACGAGTCACAAGTACTAATGAACAAGGACAAATGGTTCACCCAACGAAATACATGGACTAATTAAAAAGTACAATTGTTTAACACAATCAGTCACAAGGACTAATGAACAAGTACAATTGTTTAACATAACGAGTCACAAGGACGAATGAACAAGGACAAATGGTTCACACAACGGGTCACTCGGACTAATGAACAAGGACAAATGTTAACACAACGAGTCACAAGGACTAATGAACAAGGACAAATGGTTCACACAACGGGTCACTCAGACTAATGAACAAGGACAAATGGTTAACACACCGAGTCACATGGACTAATGAACAAAAACAAATGGTTCACACAACGAGTCTCATTTACTACTAAACAAGGACAAATGGTTCACACAACGAGTCACAAGGGCTAATGAATAAGGACAAATAGTTCACACAACGAGTCACATAGACTAATGAACAAGTACAATTGTTTTAACACAAAGAGTCACAAGGACTAATGAACAAGGACAAGTGGTTTACACAATGAGTCACAAAGACTAATGAACAAGGACAAATGGTTCACCCAACGAAATACATGGACTAATTAAAAAGTACAATTGTTTAACACAACCAGTCACAAGGACTAATGAACAAGTACAATTGTTTAACATAACGAGTCACAAGGACGAATGAACAAGGACAAATGGTTTACATAATGAGTCACAAAGACTAATGAACAAGGACAAATGGTTCACCCAACGAAATACATGGACTAATTAAAAAGTACAATTGTTTAACACAACCAGTCACAAGGACTAATGAACAAGTAAAATTGTTTAACATAACGAGTCACAAGGACGAATGAACAAGGACAAATGGTTCACACAACGGGTCACTCGGACTAATGAACAAGGACAAATGTTAACACAATGAGTCACAAGGACTAATGAACAAGCACAAATGGTTCACACAACGACTCACATTTACTAATAAACAAGGACAAATGGTTCACACAACGAGTCACAAGGGCTAATGAACAAGAACAAATGGTTCACACAACGAGTCACATAGACTAATGAACAAGTACAATTGTTTTAACACAAAGAGTCACAAGGACTAATGAACAAGGACAAGTGGTTTACACAATGAGTCACAAAGACTAATGAACAAGGACAAATGGTTCACCCAACGAGTCACATGAACTAATTAACAAGTACAACTGTTTAACACAACGAGTCACAAGTACTAATGAACAAGGACAAATGGTTCACATAACGATTAACATGGATTAATGAACAAATAAAATTGTTTAACACAACGAGTCACAAGGACTAATGAACAGGGACAAATGGTTTACACAATGAGTCACAAAGACTAATGAACAAGGACAAATGGTTCACCAAACGAGTCACATGGACTAATGAACAAGTACATTTGTTTTAACACAAAGAGTCACAAGGACTAATGAACAAGGACAAGTGTTTTACACAATGAGTCACAAATACTAATGAACAAGGACAAATGGTTCACCCAACGAAATACATAGACTAATTAAAAAGTACAATTGTTTAACACAACCAGTCATAAGGACTAATGAACAAGTACAATTGTTTAACATAACGAGTCATAAGGACGAATGAACAAGGACAAATGGTTCACACAACGGGTCACTCGGGCTAATGAACAAGGACAAATGGTTAACACAACGAGTCACAAGGACTATTGAACAAGGACAAATGGTTCACACAACGAGTCATATTTACTAATGAACAAGGACAAATGGTTCACACAACGAGTCACAAGGTTTAATGAACAAGGACAAATGGTTCACACAACGAGTCACATGGACTAATGAACAAGTACAATTTTTTTAACACAAAGAGTCACAAGGACTAACTAACAAGGACAAGTGGTTTACACAATGAGCCACAAAGACTAATGAACAAGGACAAATGGTTCACCCAACGAGACACAAGTACTAATTAACAAGGACAAATGGTTCACACAACGATTAACATGGACTAATGAGCAAATACAATTGTTTAACACAACGAGTCACAAGGACTAATGAACAAGGACAAATGGTTTACACAATGAGTAACAAAGACTAATGAACAAGGACAAACGGTTCACCCAACGAAATACATGGACTAATTAAAAAGTACAATTGTTTAACACAACCAGTCACAAGGACTAATGAACAAGTACAATTGTTTAACATAACGAGTCACAAGGACGAATGAACAAGGACAAATGGTTCACACAACGGGTCACTCGGACTAATGAACAAGGACAAATGTTCACACAACGAGTCACAAGGACTAATGAACAAGGACAAATGGTTCACACAACGAGTCACATTTACTATTAAACAAGGACAAATGGTTCACACAACGAGTCACAAGGGCTAATGAACAAGAACAAATGGTTCGCACAACGAGTCACATAGACTAATGAACAAGTACAATTGTTTTAACACAAAGAGTCACAAGGACTAATGAACAAGGACAAGTGGCTTACACAATGAGTCACAAAGACTAATGAACAAGGACAAATGGTTCACCCAACGAAATACATGGACTAATTAAAAAGTACAATTGTTTAACACAATCAGTCACAAGGACTAATTGGAGCGTATACGGAGCGGAAGACTTAATTGTGGATTCAAGTGAGGCGAAAGATCCGAATGCACTAGGTGCAACCCGACCAGATCGTGTCACTTGAGGCGTTTTGGGCGAAACGGAAGACTTTTTGTTTTGTTTTTGTGTTTCTTTGTGGAGAAATGAAAAGGATATTTGCTTCGATTTCCTGTGAGGAAATCGAACCAATGGGATATTTGCTATCACTAGACCTATAGCGATAACAATGGGGAATTACTCGTAACGCGTCAAGCAATTCAACTTAAACTGCGGAGCACGTCCTTAGTTCAAGGCAAGACTCGAAATCATCGACTCTTTGAAAAGATTGAAACAACAAGTTTCTCTCTCTAAAAGGTTTTTTCTTCAACTTGGATGATTACAAATGAGGGAGGCTAGGTCCTTATATAGGACAAAAGCCTTGGCCTCCAAGTAAAACATTAAATGCTAGTTTGTAAGTTCTAGGATGATTAGATGCATGAACTTACAACTTAGACTCTTTTGTCAAATCTTATTCAAACTAGGTTGAAAATGCAAAAATATAAAATGAGATTCCTCTCCCCTTGGTGCCGCCACCTTCCTCTCTTTTCTCTTGTTCCCACACGGCATTCCTCTTGTTCTCACACGGACAAAGCGTTCCCACGGCCTTGAGTCTCGATTGCACATATTTCCATTCTTTTATTTGAGCCCATCCAATTTTTGTGTGTGAATAATGCATTACTTGGGCTTGGTTTTGCTTGGTCCTCTAAATTAAGCACAACCTCTTCCATGTGGTCGATATTCGCATCAGGTCGTTTATTAATCGTCCCGCCATACGCATCACTAATGAACAAGTACAATTGTTTAACATAACGAGTCACAAGGAAGAATGAACAAGGACAAATGGTTCACACAACGGGTCACTCGGACTAATGAACAAGGACAAATGTCAACACAACGAGTCACAAGGACTAATGAACAAGGACAAATGGTTCACACAACGAGTCACATTTACTAATAAACAAGGACAAATAGTTCACACAACGAGTCGCAAGGGCTAATGAACAAGAACAAATGGTTCACACAACGAGTCACATAGACTAATGATCAAATACAATTGTTTTAACACAAAGAGTCACAAGAACTAATGAACAAGGACAAGTGGTTTACACAATGAGTCACAAAGACTAATGAACAAGGACAAATGGTTAACCCAACGTGTCACATGAACTAATTAACAAGTACAACTGTTTAACACAACGAGTCACAAGTACTAATGAACAAGGACAAATGGTTCACACAACGATTAACATGGATTAATGAACAAATACAATTGTTTAACACAATGAGTCACAAGGACTAATGAACAGGGACAAATGGTTTACACAATGAGTTACAAAGACTAATGAACAAGGACAAATGGTTCACCAAATGAGTCACATGGACTAATTAACAAGTACAATTGTTTAACACAACCAGTCACAAGGACTAATGAACAAGTACAATTGTTTAACATAACGAGCCATAAGGACGAATGAACAAGGAAAATGGTTCACACAACGGGTCACTCAGACTAATGAACAAGGACAAATGGTTAACACAACGAGTCACAAGGACTAATGAACAAGGACAAATGGTTCACACAACGAGTCTCATTTAATACTAAAAAGAGACAAATGGTTCACACAACGAGTCACAAGGGCTAATGAACAAAGACAAATAGTTCACACAACGAGTCACATAGACTAATGAACAAGTACAATTGTTTTAACACAAAGAGTTACAAGGACTAATGAACAAGGACAAGTGGTTTACACAATGAATCACAAAGACTAATGAACAAGGACAAATGGTTCACCCAACGAAATACATAGACTAATTAAAAAGTACAATTGTTTAACACAACCAGTCACAAGGACTAATGAACAAGTACAATTGTTTAACATAACGAGTCACAAGGACGAATGAACAAGGACAAATGGTTTACACAATGAGTCACAAATACTAATGAACAAGGACAAATGGTTCACCCAACGAAATACATGGACTAATTAAAAAGTACAATTGTTTAACACAACCAGTCACAAGGACTAATGAACAAGTAAAATTGTTTAACATAACGAGTCACAAGGACGAATTAACAAGGACAAATGGTTCACACAACGGGTCACTCGGACTAATGAACAAGGACAAATGTTAACACAACGAGTCACAAGGACTAATGAACAAGCACAAATGGTTCACACAACGAGTCACATTTACTAAAAACAAGGACAAATGGTTCACACAACGAGTCACAAGGGCTAATGAACAAGAACAAATGGTTCACACAACGAGTCACATAGACTAATGAACAAGTACAATTGTTTTAACACAAAGAGTCAGAAGGACTAATGAAATGGATAAGTGGTTTACACAATGAGTCACAAAGACTAATGAACAAGGACAAATGGTTCACCCAACGAAATACATGGATTAATTAAAAAGTACAATTGTTTAACACAACCAGTCACAAGGACTAATGAACAAGTACAATTGTTTAACATAACGAGTCACTAGGACGAATGAACAAGGACAAATGGTTCACACAACGGGTCACTCGGACTAATGAACAAGGACAAATGTTAACACAACGAGTCACAAGGACTAATGAACAAGGACAAATGGTTCACACAACGAGTCACATTTACTAATAAACAAGGACAAATGGTTCACACAACGAGTCAAAAGGGCTAATGAACAAGAACAAATGGTTCACACAACGAGTCACATAGACTAATGAACAAGTACAATTGTTTTAACACAAATAGTCACAAGGACTAATGAACAAGGACAAGTGGTTTACACAATGAGTCACAAAGACTAATGAACAAGGACAAATGGTTCACCCAACGAGTCACATGGACTAATTAGCAAGTACAATTGTTTAACACAACCAGTCATAAGGACAAATGGTTCACCCAACGAGTCACTCGGACTAATGAATAAGGACAAATGGTTAACACAACGAGTCACAAGGACTAATGATCAAGGACAAATGGTTCACACAATGAGTCACATTTACTAATGAACAAGGACAAATGGTTCACACAACGAGTCACAAGGGTTAATGAACAAGGACAAATGGTTCACACAACGAGTCACATGGACTAATGAACAAGTACAATTTTTTTAACACAAAGAGTCACAAGGACTAATTAACAAGGACAAGTGGTTTACACAATGAGCCACAAAGACTAATGAACAAGGACAAATGGTTCACCCAACGAGTCACATGGACTAATTAACAAGTATAGTTGTTTAACAGAACGAGTCACAAATACTAATGAACAAGGACAAATGGTTCACCCAACGAGTCACATGGACTAATTAGCAAGTACAATTGTTTAACACAACCAGTCATAAGGACTAATGAACAAGTACAATTGTTTAACATAACGAGTCATAAGGACGAATGAACAAGGACAAATGGTTCACACAACGGGTCACTCGGACTAATGAATAAGGACAAATGGTTAACACAACGAGTCACAAGGACTAATGATCAAGGACAAATGGTTCACACATCGAGTCACATTTACTAATGAACAAGGACAAATGGTTCACACAACGAGTCACAAGGGTTAATGAACAAGGACAAATGGTTCACACAACGAGTCACATGGACTAATGAACAAGTACAATTTTTTTAACACAAAGAGTCACAAGGACTAATTAACAAGGACAAGTGGTTTACACAATGAGCCACAAAGACTAATGAACAAGGACAAATGGTTCACCCAACGAGTCACATGGACTAATTAACAAGTATAGTTGTTTAACAGAACGAGTCACAAGGACGAATGAACAAGGACAAATGGTTCACACAACGGGTCACTCGGACTAATGAACAAGGACAAATGTTAACACAACGAGTCACAAGGACTAATGAACAAGGACAAATGGTTCACACAACGAGTTACATTTACTAATAAACAAGGACAAATGGTTCACACAACGAGTCACAAGGGCTAATGAACAAGAACAAATGGTTCACACAACGAGTCACATAAACTAATGAACAAGTACAATTTTTTTAACACAAAGAGTCACAAGGACTAATGAACAAGGACAAGTGGTTTACACAATGAGTCACAAAGACTAATGAACAAGGACAAATGGTTCACCCAACGTGTCACATGAACTAATTAACAAGTACAACTGTTTAACACAACGAGTCACAAGTACTAATGAACAAGGACAAATGGTTCACACAACGATTAACATGGATTAATGAACAAATACAATTATTTAACACAACGAGTCACAAGGACTAATGAACGGGGACAAATGGTTTACACAATGAGTCACAAAGACTAATGAACAAGGACAAATGGTTCACCAAACGAGTCACATGGACTAATGAACAAGTACATTTGTTTTAACACAAAGAGTCACAAGGACTAATGAACAAGGACAAGTGGTTTATACAATGTGTCACAAATACTAATGAACAAGGACAAATGGTTCACCCAACGAGTCACATGGACTAATTAGCAAGTACAATTGTTTAACACAACTAGTCATAAGGACTAATGAACAAGTATAATTGTTTAAGATAACGAGTCATAAGGACGAATGAACAAGGACAAATGGTTCACACAACGGGTCACTCGGACTAATGAATAAGGACAAATGGTTAACACAACGAGTCACAAGGACTAATGATCAAGGACAAATGGTTCACACAACGAGTCACATTTACTAACGAACAAGGACAAATGGTTCACACAACGAGTCACAAGGGTTAATGAACAAGGACAAATGGTTCACACAACGAGTCACATGGACTAATGAACAAGTACAATTTTTTTAACACAAAGAGTCACAAGGACTAATTAACAAGGACAAGTGGTTTACACAATGAGCCACAAAGACTAATGAACAAGGACAAATGGTTCACCCAACGAGTCACATGGACTAATTAACAATTATAGTTGTTTAATGTAACGAGTCACAAATACTAATGAACAAGGACAAATGGTTCACCCAACGAGTCACATGGACTAATTACCAAGTACAATTGTTTAACACAACGAGTCATAAGGACTAATGAACAAGTACAATTGTTTAACATAACTAGTCATAAGGACGAATGAACAAGGACAAATGGTTCACACAACGGGTCACTTGGACTAATGAATAAGGACAAATGGTTAACACAACGAGTCACAAGGACTAATGATCAAGGACAAATGGTTCACACAACGAGTCACATTTACTAATGAACAAGGACAAATGGTTCACACAACGAGTCACAAGGGTTAATGAACAAGGACAAATGGTTCACACAACGAGTCACAAGGACTAATGAACAAGTACAATTTTTTTAACACAAAGAGTCACAAGGACTAATTAACAAGGACAAGTGGTTTACACAATGAGCCACAAAGACTAATGAACAAGGACAAATGGTTCACCCAACGAGTCACATGGACTAATTAACAAGTATAGTTGTTTAACAGAACGAGTCACAAGGACGAATGAACAAGGACAAATGGTTCACACAACGGGTCACTCGGACTAATGAACAAGGACAAATGTTAACACAACGAGTCACAAGGACTAATGAACAAGGACAAATGGTTCACACAACGAGTTACATTTACTAATAAACAAGGACAAATGGTTCACACAACGAGTCACAAGGGCTAATGAACAAGAACAAATGGTTCACACAACGAGTCACATAAACTAATGAACAAGTACAATTTTTTTAACACAAAGAGTCACAAGGACTAATGAACAAGGACAAGTGGTTTACACAATGAGTCACAAAGACTAATGAACAAGGACAAATGGTTCACCCAACGTGTCACATGAACTAATTAACAAGTACAACTGTTTAACACAACGAGTCACAAGTACTAATGAACAAGGACAAATGGTTCACACAACGATTAACATGGATTAATGAACAAATACAATTATTTAACACAACGAGTCACAAGGACTAATGAACGGGGACAAATGGTTTACACAATGAGTCACAAAGACTAATGAACAAGGACAAATGGTTCACCAAACGAGTCACATGGACTAATGAACAAGTACATTTGTTTTAACACAAAGAGTCACAAGGACTAATGAACAAGGACAAGTGGTTTATACAATGTGTCACAAATACTAATGAACAAGGACAAATGGTTCACCCAACGAGTCACATGGACTAATTAGCAAGTACAATTGTTTAACACAACTAGTCATAAGGACTAATGAACAAGTATAATTGTTTAAGATAACGAGTCATAAGGACGAATGAACAAGGACAAATGGTTCACACAACGGGTCACTCGGACTAATGAATAAGGACAAATGGTTAACACAACGAGTCACAAGGACTAATGATCAAGGACAAATGGTTCACACAACGAGTCACATTTACTAACGAACAAGGACAAATGGTTCACACAACGAGTCACAAGGGTTAATGAACAAGGACAAATGGTTCACACAACGAGTCACATGGACTAATGAACAAGTACAATTTTTTTAACACAAAGAGTCACAAGGACTAATTAACAAGGACAAGTGGTTTACACAATGAGCCACAAAGACTAATGAACAAGGACAAATGGTTCACCCAACGAGTCACATGGACTAATTAACAATTATAGTTGTTTAACAGAACGAGTCACAAATACTAATGAACAAGGACAAATGGTTCACCCAACGAGTCACATGGACTAATTACCAAGTACAATTGTTTAACACAACGAGTCATAAGGACTAATGAACAAGTACAATTGTTTAACATAACTAGTCATAAGGACGAATGAACAAGGACAAATGGTTCACACAACGGGTCACTTGGACTAATGAATAAGGACAAATGGTTAACACAACGAGTCACAAGGACTAATGATCAAGGACAAATGGTTCACACAACGAGTCACATTTACTAATGAACAAGGACAAATGGTTCACACAACGAGTCACAAGGGTTAATGAACAAGGACAAATGGTTCACACAACGAGTCACAAGGACTAATGAACAAGTACAATTTTTTTAACACAAAGAGTCACAAGGACTAATTAACAAGGACAAGTGGTTTACACAATGAGCCACAAAGACTAATGAACAAGGACAAATGGTTCACCCAACGAGTCACATGGACTAATTAACAAGTATAGTTGTTTAACAGAACGAGTCACAAGGACGAATGAACAAGGACAAATGGTTCACACAACGGGTCACTCGGACTAATGAACAAGGACAAATGTCAACACAACGAGTCACAAGGACTAATGAACAAGGACAAATGGTTCACACAACGAGTTACATTTACTAATAAAAAAGGACAAATGGTTCACACAACTAGTCACAAGGGCTAATGAACAACTAGTCACAAGGGCTAATGAACAAGAACAAATGGTTCACACAACGAGTCACATAGACTAATGAACAAGTACAATTTTTTTAACACAAAGAGTCACAAGGACTAATGAACAAGGACAAGTGGTTTACACAATGAGTCACAAAGACTAATGAACAAGGACAAATGGTTCACCCAACGTGTCACATGAACTAATTAACAAGTACAACTGTTTAACATAACGAGTCACAAGTACTAATGAACAAGGACAAATGGTTCACACAACGATTAACATGGATTAATGAACAAATACAATTATTTAACACAACGAGTCACAAGGACTAATGAACAGGGACAAATGGTTTACACAATGAGTCACAAAGACTAATGAACAAGGACAAATGGTTCACCAAACGAGTCACATGGACTAATGAACAAGTACATTTGTTTTAACACAAAGAGTCACAAGGACTAATGAACAAGGACAAGTGGTTTACACAATGAGTCACAAATACTAATGAACAAGGACAAATGGTTCACCCAAAAAAATACATAGACTAATTAAAAAGTACAATTGTTTAACACAACCAGTCATAAGGACTAATGAACAAGTACAATTGTTTAACATAACGAGTCATAAGGACGAATGAACAAGGACAAATGGTTCACACAACGGGTCACTCGGACTAATGAACAAGGACAAATGGTTAACACAACGAGTCACAAGGACTATTGAACAAGGACAAATGGTTCACACAACGAGTCATATTTACTAATGAACAAGGACAAATGGTTCACACAACGAGTCACAAGGGTTAATGAACAAGGACAAATGGTTCACATAACGAGTCATATGGACTAATGAACAAGTACAATTTTTTTAACACAAAGCGTCACAAGGACTAACTAACAAGGACAAGTGGTTTACACAATGAGCCACAAAGACTAATGAACAAGGACAAATGGTTCACCCAACGAGTCACATGGACTAATTAACAAGTACAGTTGTTTAACAGAACGAGACAAAAGTACTAATTAACAAGGACAAATGGTTCACACAACGATTAACATGGACTAATGAACAAATACAATTGTTTAACACAACGAGTCACAAGGACTAATGAACAAGGATAAATGGTTTACACAACGAGTCACATTTACTAATAAACAAGGACAAATGGTTCACACAACGAGTCACAAGGGCTAATGAACAAGAACAAATGGTTCACACAACGAGTCACATAGACTAATGAAAAAGTAAAATTGTTTTAACACAAAGAGTCACAAGGACTAATGAACAAGGACAAGTGGTTTACACAATGAGTCACAAAGACTAATGAACAAGGACAAATGGTTCACCCAACGAAATACATGGACTAATTAAAAAGTACAATGGTTTAACACAACCAGTCACAAGGACTAATGAACAAGTACAATTGTTTAACATAACGAGGACAAGTGGTTTACACAATGAGCCACAAAGACTAATGAACAAGGACAAATGGTTCACCCAACGAGTCACATGGACTAATTAACAAGTACAGTTGTTTAACAGAACGAGACACAAGTACTAATTAACAAGGACAAATGATTCACACAACGATTAACATGGACTAATGAACAAATACAATTGTTTAACACAACAAAGTCACAAGGACTAATGAACAAGCACAAATGGTTCACACAACGAGTCACATTTACTAATAAACAAGGACAAATGGTTTACACAACGAGTCACAAGGGCTAATGAACAAGAACAAATGGTTCACACAACGAGTCACATAGACTAATGAACAAGTACAATTGTTTAAACACAAAGAGTCACAAGGACTAATGAACAAGGACAAGTGGTTTACACAATGAGTCACAAAGACTAATGAACAAGGACAAATGGTTCACCCAACGAAATACATGGACTAATTAAAAAGTACAATTGTTTAACACAACCAGTCACAAGGACTAATGAACAAGTACAATTGTTTAACATAACGAGTCACAAGGACGAATGAACAAGGACAAATGGTTTACACAATGAGTCACAAATACTAATGAACAAGGACAAATGGTTCACCCAACGAAATACATGGACTAATTAAAAAGTACAATTGTTTAACACAACCAGTCACAAGGACTAATGAACAAGTAAAATTGTTTAACATAACGAGTCACAAGGACGAATTAACAAGGACAAATGGTTCACACAACGGGTCACTCGGACTAATGAACAAGGACAAATGTTAACACAACGAGTCACAAGGACTAATGAACAAGCACAAATGGTTCACACAACGAGTCACATTTACTAAAAACAAGGACAAATGGTTCACACAACGAGTCACGAGGGCTAATGAACAAGAACAAATGGTTCACACAACGAGTCACATAGACTAATGAACAAGTACAATTGTTTTAACACAAAGAGTCAGAAGGACTAATGAAATGGATAAGTGGTTTACACAATGAGTCACAAAGACTAATGAACAAGGACAAATGGTTCACCCAACGAAATACATGGATTAATTAAAAAGTACAATTGTTTAACACAACCAGTCACAAGGACTAATGAACAAGTACAATTGTTTAACATAACGAGTCACTAGGACGAATGAACAAGGACAAATGGTTCACACAACGGGTCACTCGGACTAATGAACAAGGACAAATGTTAACACAACGAGTCACAAGGACTAATGAACAAGGACAAATGGTTCACACAACGAGTCACATTTACTAATAAACAAGGACAAATGGTTCACACAACGAGTCAAAAGGGCTAATGAAGAAGAACAAATGGTTCACACAACGAGTCACATAGACTAATGAACAAGTACAATTGTTTTAACACAAATAGTCACAAGGACTAATGAACAAGGACAAGTGGTTTACACAATGAGTCACAAAGACTAATGAACAAGGACAAATGGTTCACCCAACGAGTCACATGGACTAATTAGCAAGTACAATTGTTTAACACAACCAGTCATAAGGACAAATGGTTCACCCAACGAGTCACTCGGACTAATGAATAAGGACAAATGGTTAACACAACGAGTCACAAGGACTAATGATCAAGGACAAATGGTTCACACAACGAGTCACATTTACTAATGAACAAGGACAAATGGTTCACACAACGAGTCACAAGGGTTAATGAACAAGGACAAATGGTTCACACATCGAGTCACATGGACTAATGAACAAGTACAATTTTTTTAACACAAAGAGTCACAAGGACTAATTAACAAGGACAAGTGGTTTACACAATGAGCCACAAAGACTAATGAACAAGGACAAATGGTTCACCCAACGAGTCACATGGACTAATTAACAAGTATAGTTGTTTAATGTAACGAGTCACAAATACTAATGAACAAGGACAAATGGTTCACCCAACGAGTCACATGGACTAATTAGCAAGTACAATTGTTTAACACAACCAGTCATAAGGACTAATGAACAAGTACAATTGTTTAACATAACGAGTCATAAGGACGAATGAACAAGGACAAATGGTTCACACAACGGGTCACTCGGACTAATGAATAAGGACAAATGGTTAACACAACGAGTCACAAGGACTAATGATCAAGGACAAATGGTTCACACAACGAGTCACATTTACTAATGAACAAGGACAAATGGTTCACACAACGAGTCACAAGGGTTAATGAACAAGGACAAATGGTTCACACAACGAGTCACATGGACTAATGAACAAGTACAATTTTTTTAACACAAAGAGTCACAAGGACTAATTAACAAGGACAAGTGGTTTACACAATGAGCCACATAGACTAATGAACAAGGACAAATGGTTCACCCAACGAGTCACATGGACTAATTAACAAGTATAGTTGTTTAATGAACGAGTCACAAGGACGAATGAACAAGGACAAATGGTTCACACAACGGGTCACTCGGACTAATGAACAAGGACAAATGTCAACACAACGAGTCACAAGGACTAATGAACAAGGACAAATGGTTCACACAACGAGTTACATTTACTAATAAACAAGGACAAATGGTTCACACAACGAGTCACAAGGGCTAATGAACAAGAACAAATGGTTCACACAACGAGTCACATAGACTAATGAACAAGTACAATTTTTTTAACACAAAGAGTCACAAGGACTAATGAACAAGGACAAGTGGTTTACACAATGAGTCACAAAGACTAATGAACAAGGACAAATGGTTCACCCAATGTGTCACATGAACTAATTAACAAGTACAACTGTTTAACACAACGAGTCACAAGTACTAATGAACAAGGACAAATGGTTCACACAACGATTAACATGGATTAATGAACAAATACAATTATTTAACACAACGAGTCACAAGGACTAATGAACGGGGACAAATGGTTTACACAATGAGTCACAAAGACTAATGAACAAGGACAAATGGTTCACCAAACGAGTCACATGGACTAATGAACAAGTACATTTGTTTTAACACAAAGAGTCACAAGGACTAATGAACAAGGACAAGTGGTTTATACAATGTGTCACAAATACTAATGAACAAGGACAAATGGTTCACCCAACGAGTCACATGGACTAATTAGCAAGTACAATTGTTTAACACAACTAGTCATAAGGACTAATGAACAAGTATAATTGTTTAAGATAACGAGTCATAAGGACGAATGAACAAGGAAAAATGGTTCACACAACGGGTCACTCGGACTAATGAATAAGGACAAATGGTTAACACAACGAGTCACATGGACTAATGATCAAGGACAAATGGTTCATACAACGAGTCACATTTACTAACGAACAAGGACAAATGGTTCACACAACGAGTCACAAGGGTTAATGAACAAGGACAAATGGTTCACACAACGAGTCACATGGACTAATGAACAAGTACAATTTTTTTAACACAAAGAGTCACAAGGACTAATTAACAAGGACAAGTGGTTTACACAATGAGCCACAAAGACTAATGAACAAGGACAAATGGTTCACCCAACGAGTCACATGGACTAATTAACAATTATAGTTGTTTAACAGAACGAGTCACAAATACTAATGAACAAGGACAAATGGTTCACCCAACGAGTCACATGGACTAATTACCAAGTACAATTGTTTAACACAACGAGTCATAAGGACTAATGAACAAGTACAATTGTTTAACATAACGAGTCATAAGGACGAATGAACAAGGACAAATGGTTCACACAACGGGTCACTTGGACTAATGAATAAGGACAAATGGTTAACACAACGAGTCACAAGGACTAATGATCAAGGACAAATGGTTCACACAACGAGTCACATTTACTAATGAACAAGAGCTCTTAATTGTAAACTGGAATGAAAACAAAAAGAAAATGCGGTGTGCGGTGATAGGTTGTGGTCCTTTCTTTCGCATTCTTTGGCTTTTTGTTGAATGTAGGCACTTGAGGACGAAATGATTGAGTCCTTGGCATTAAAATTGGCTCTAGGTTGTATCGGGTATATGGGAAGACAAGCCAAAAGTTCTTTGTGTGCTTTTTCCTCATGGTTTAGCCATAAATGGAAAGTTTGCTTTTGTTGTTTGTCATTTCTTTCAGATTCTCATCCAGACTTGGTTTTCTAGGACTTGCATTGTGATTTTCCCTTGGACCCCTAGGACTTTTTTCGAGCCTAGTTTAGTGACCAACCAGCTGGCCATGGTGGCGGTGGTGGTTGGGCTTGTACTCGCACCTATTAGCCACTAAACTTAGCCCAGTTTGGTTGCTTCCTGAAATGGGTGTGGTGCTGTTTTGGCCTGCTTGCATTTGTGGGGTGTCCTGGTCAGTGGCTCCTGCTGCAATGTGTCACAAATACTAATGAACAAGGACAAATGGTTCACCCAACGAGTCACATGGACTAATTAGCAAGTACAATTGTTTAACACAACCAGTCATAAGGACTAATGAACAAGTACAATTGTTTAACATAACGAGTCATAAGGACGAATGAACAAGGACAAATGGTTCACACAACGGGTCACTCGGACTAAAGAACAAGGACAAATGGTTAACACAACGAGTCACAAGGACTAATGAACAAGGACAAATGGGTCACACAACGAGTCACATTTACTAATGAACAAGGACAAATGGTTCACACAACGAGTCACAAGGGTTAATGAACAAGGACAAATGGTTCACACAACGAGTCACACGGACTAATGAACAAGTACAATTTTTTTAAAACAAAGAGTCACAAGGACTAATTAACAAGGACAAGTGGTTTACACAATGAGCCACAAAGACTAATGAACAAGTACAAATGGTTCACCCAACGAGTCACATGGACTAATTAACAAGTACAGTTGTTTAACAGAACGAGTCACAAGTACTAATGAACAAGGAGAAATGGTTCACACAACGATTAACATGGACTAATGAACAAATACAATTGTTTAACACAACGAGTCACAAGAACTAATGAACAAGGACAAATGGTTTACACAATGAGTCACAAAGACTAATGAACAAGGACAAATGGTTCACCCAACGAAATACATGGACTAATTAAAAAGTACAATTGTTTAACACAACCAGTCACAAGGACTAATGAACAAGTATGGCATTTAAATGTGATTTTATGAATAAAAATGTCATTTTTGGTCGAAAATTAGCTATACTTCGAATTTTAAGTTGATATTTGGATATGTTATCACATATATTATTTTGAGAAAACCTGTAATTTTTCATAATTTTTGCACTTGTTATGCTTGAAAAATGAATTTTTTATTATTAAATATGGATTTAAGAGAAAAATAGGTTAATATGAGTTAAATTTCGAATCTGGTCATAGAAAATTTATATGTTGTCACATGCAATTTTACAAAATGTGTGTAAAATAATTGGCTATAAAGAAGTCTTTTAGCATGATTTATGAATTTTTGAAGAAAAATTAGCATAAATAGTGACATTATTAGTGTAAAATTAATAAAACATAATCTATGACTTAGGAAAAACGTCTAATGTTGCATTTTATTGTATTTTTCAGATCTAAAATTGAAAAGTTAATGAAAATAATTTTTCCATGTTTTTATGATTATTTTATTAAATATCGATAAACCGCAACATTGTTTTTAGGAAATTTTTGAAATTTTTAACCTAAGATTTTGAACATTATGAGTGTCATGGATTTTTCCAGAATGTTCATGAATTTAAATTTCAAATTTTGAATTTATTTGAAATTTTGTGATTTATTTGAAGTTTAATGGCTTATTTTTGTAATTTTGGTCCATTTATGAACAATTTTGTAAATAAAAGTTAATTATGGTCAAAATTATTAGTGAAGACTATATTTTGAGTCCTAAGAGGTTAGGGTAATTAACTTATGCATAAATATGAGTTTATGTATTTTTGTGATTATAAAATGTTGAAATCACGCAAACCGTAAAACCAAGAGTAATATATGATATTGGCTAATTAAAGGCGATTTAGCATAAAAATTGAGCATGTTCATACATATTATAATGCTGCATTTTTCTTTATGATTGTCATAATTTTAATTTATGTAATTTTGAATTATGTAATTTTACTTAGTATGGCCTTAGATTTTAATTGGTATTTCCGAAATGTATGGGAATATCGATTCGGTTGTAATTTTTATTGTGATCTCGTATCACCGTTTTGTAATTTAATAGATTTATTTTATTTTAGTTACAAATGTATAATAGGAAATTATGTAATTTATTATGTAATTTTATTCATTCGGAGTTCCCAAAGACGGATTTCTTCAAGAATGGCGATACATAAAGACGGTGTTACCTCGAGATGTGTGCCACAACCCAAGTTCAAGGGACCAATGGAGTTGGTTTCCGAATATGTAATAGATTAATAGTTTTTCTATTTTAGGAAAGGCCATACTAGGATTTATTTATCTTTATGCTTGCATTTTATTTTATGTCACATGCATCGCTAAATCGCCATAACTAAACATGCATTGTCTTATTTTATCGAGTTTATCGACCGTGTCAAATATAATTATCGTAGTTCACCGCTTTAGTTCACTTAAAACGTGATAGATAATAATTTGACATGACCTCTCGCTAAAACTATCAATTGAGACATAGCCTTACCAAATAGTAGAAACCATGAAAACCTATTTCGCGAGGGAGTGCGCTCGGCCCCACCGGGGTACAAACCTTGTTACGTAGGGGAAGTGGGTGATGAATGTTAATCCACCGAATTCATGTTGATGAGGGATGTATCGGCCCCACCGTGCCCAAGTTAATGTGGGTTTGGATCATGGACACATTTATTCGAAATTTGGATTGAACTCAACAAAAGTATTTGATAAGGGATGTATCGGCCCCACCGTGCCCTTGTCGATGTGTTTTGGGCTATAGATAATTGTTAATGTAATATTATCGACCAAGAGTTCTATAAGTAGAATCGATTAAACGTTAATCCACCGAGTTATATTGATAAAGGATGTATCGGCCCCACCGTGCCTAAGTCGATATGAATTTGGGTCTTGGAATCATTTATCATAGTTGGGTAGAGGTCACTATGTAAATGCTATACTTGTTTTTCAAGTATTAATAAAACGATAAATGTTAAGTTTTCCACTATTCCGTTTTTATATTGTTCTATTTCTTTACCACTATTCATATACGATATCATTTCGTTTTTGATTCAAAACTCCATTAAAACATCGTAACTAAAGACAAAATTTGAATTTTCTTCTAAAGACCTCGTATTAACCATTGCTAAGGATCTCTTGTAAAGAGTATAGATTAAAGTTATTCATTATCAAACAGGTTTTTGATTCTTGACTAACACTTCTACTTACAATGGACTATGTTTCATGTACTTAAATGAATTAAGTACATTAAAGCGATAAATTGTTTTGGTAATTAGTTTTGTCAGAATTCGTAATTGACCAAAAATAACGCAACCACTTCAATGAAAGTTTTAAGACTAAAACGAACAAATGAAGAGTGATCTTCATGAATTCAACTTTGCTTCTCAAAGCAAAGACTCATTGAATTAAGTGGGAGCATTCTCTTAAACCGTTAAGATAAGGACGAGGTTCAAGAAGTAAAGATTATAATGGAATTGATACAAGGTAATGTTAAAGGTAAAGTTGTTGAGAATGACGATACTAAACCTATCAATCCCGACCGATAAAGTTTCCATTGTCTTAAATGTTAGACACGAAAAAGGAAACTACCCCAAATTATTGAAGAATCAACAAGTTAGTTGTGTGACATCTAATGGGACCTTCTTCGTTAAGTGTTTATTTGGTTAAACATAAGTTTTGCTAGTATTACTTCGTCAATATTAGAAACCGGTGGTGGTTTTCATCATTATGTTTGATACATTGGATGATTAGAATATGACGACTAGCAACAATGAAGTCGAGAGATAGAGTAATTGTGTACTCAATCTAGTTTTTGGATTTAAAGTTGTACTTAATTATGACTATTAAGTGCATTAACTCTAAATAAGAATATAAACTTGTTAAGATACAAAAGAGGTTTCACTTTTGTGACCCTATACACCACGATTTGATGTATGGCTGGCCCATTATCAAGGTGAATATATTCTAAACCAAACTAGAATGATATATCATGTAGATGATGTAAGACTCAAATTGGTAACCCAAGATTAAACCTTAAATTCTGGAATGATGAACGCAAAGAGTTATCGAGTACTCTTGAAGCCATTAGATTGTTAATGGTTTATGCGTATCTTGTATTCAAAGCAAGATGTCTCGTGCCTTTTGGTTGAAAAGGAGATCGAGGTTGTAAATCAACGATCCAAAATAGGTTGATCATTATCTTTTACCAACGATTTAAGTTGACACTAATATGTTCACTTAATAAGGTAAATAGAGAAATCTTTGAAGAATTTCAAAGAGTTCAAGTAATCACGATTTAGTCGTGATGGGATTATCAAAGTGAAGACTTTGATATAAGCCAAATGAATTGTGATATAGTATCACAAATTAATCTCTCTTAACACGCATTATGGGATAATGTATGATTGGATAAGAATTCAAACGCTATTCGATAAGGTTTGGACTTCGATCAAGTTATTTTGAGTTACTTGATCCTTTTGGGGATTTTATCATTTTGTCTAGATTATTTTTCCACTAAATCGAATCATATGTGATATGAAATGGTAAGGGTACCATGTTTGTAAGTTTTCACAAGAAACAAATGCTCATTTTTCTCTCTTAAATTATCACGAGTACGACGGGTTTGCGGCTCGTGAAGCCGTCTTTCTAAAATACAAGTTTATTTTAGAAGACAGAGTGGGAGAAATTATTCAAGAGCCACAAAGAATGCCACAGAAAATGTTATGTCGCAAGAAACTGGTCTTTCTTGGCTACATGAGACGTTTTGTGTAAGACATTGGTTCTTTAAAACCTAGGAGGTTAAATTCGTCACTTGTCAAAAATGATGAATTCATGCTACTTTTAAGAAAGTAAAGAGCTTATAACTTACAAAGAAATTGTTTGATTCAAGTTGATTACTTCTGAAAAGTAATAAACATATGACTTACATAAGAATGTTTAAGTCACAACTCAATACAAGGCTTAGAGCCATGAAAATCCGAAATAAAAGGCTTGATTAGTGACAAAGGGTTTTGCACTAATAACGAGATATTTCAAAGTAAGATTGGTTGCAAAGGGTTTTGCACTAGTTGAAATGCTTAAGTCTATTAGGATCTTCTTAGGGATTGTGTTTCATTATGAGGTTATGAAATACATAGCGAGTAAATCTAAAACCCACTTCTTCAATAGAAGGAATGTATTCAATACATATCATGAGTTTAGTAGATTCTTGCAATCCTAAGATAGTGTGAAACTTAAGAGAGAATCTTAAGTAGGACATCAATGAGTTGAAATCAATGTTTTGATCATGTTATAAAACTTTTCTCGATAAGTCGAGAAGTTGTGTTTATACATGGAGTTTAGTGGGAGTTACGGAAATTTTAATTAGTCCGATATGTGGATGACATATTGATCATTAGGAATGATTTAAGACTTTTGGAGTATTACAATACATCTTTAATATCCAAATTTATGAAGATAAATCCACGTGATATTAGCGTCAATAAGAAGTCTTATGTTGATAAGATTCATGACTAGTTCAATTAAATTGAACATATTTGATTGATTCCATTTGCTTCCATTTGTCAAATCAATTAAATAGGAAATGATGTATAACACTTCATATGCTTTGAGTATGATGAACTGTTTTCAAAATCGAATTTAAGTAATCTTTACCAAGTAAGCTATAAAGATTACCCTTAAGTGCTTGCAGAAGCATTAAGGCTATGATGCAAAGTGTTTATGATGCAATATTGTGTAAGGGTGTTACACAAGTGACAATTGACAATTGAGATTGCACATGGTTTCCGACAAAACCATAATCAAAACACATTAGGATGGTTAAGATACCATTGTGGCAATGTTAATTAAGAAGTAGATTTTCTAGAATCGTTCTAGGCAATAAAGAACAATGAGAGATATTTATAACGGAAATTGAGTACACTTGCGATCATGATGGGATGTGCAAGAAAGATGAGTCTCGCCGCATTAATTGTGAAAAGTGTGAGAGCTATTCTTAGGCTAGAGGGACTATGTCTTGATTAGATCTCGACACGTACTCAGAAAGTATTGTAATGCAAATGTATACATTACAAAGGAAAACGAGTATGTAGTGAGGTTGAGTAAGGTACAAGAAATTGATAAAACCTACTAACCAAAGCCTTCTCAAAGGCTAAACATGATGAGTCATGTCATTTCAATTGAATTGAAATGAACAACTATGTACAAGATCAAATTAGATTATAGAACATGAAATAGTAATCAAGCATTGACTATTCATGTGTGATAATCGCATTTGTCGTTCGAGTTTTATTTTAAAACTCTTTTTATTATACTTTGTTACATCCAAACGGGTTGTAGAGACAATTGAACCCCGTTAAAGTGAACACGGATTAGCATAGTATTCGCCCATAGTCGCTTGTATGAGGTGACGTCTCGAAGTGACTAGAGTGTGATGCGATTGATGGCAAGTTCAAGTGCCATACGGTCATGTGAGATGACTAGTCGATCACATAGGCAGATGTTAGGAACACCTTGTCGGGCCTTATGACCGCTTATAGAGTTCTGCAAATTTATATAGCCTGGTCGTGGCGAGAGCTGCTATAGTATTCTAATGAGTCGATTCTTTTGACTAAAGACTATTCACCTAAGATGGCACGGTTTCAGATTAACTTTGATTTGTGTTACTACGACCTTCGTAAATGGGGTCAAATGGGCATATTTTGGGTTATGATGGTGTGGCTAGTCGAAGGGAATGAGTGCGATAGGAATTGTCCACCCCTTTCGTCGGGTTAAAACAATATCTCGGGGCCACTCGAGGAGTAATGAATTGGAAATGCGTGGCCACGCTCGGAAGGTATCCAGAGTGGATAAATCCGGTCAATCGTTATTCTCCGGATCGAGGAAACCACTCTCGATATGATCACTTGCAAGTACGACCTGAAAAACACCTTGCATTGAGTGGGAGATAGTAATAGGACAAGAGAATTGGTGACGCACACTTGTCGAGGACAAGTGGGAGATTGTTGGGAAATGTGTCCTCAACAATAGTGCGATCATATGATTTAAATATCATTATTAAATCTCATTTTAAGAATACAATTGGGAAGTAATATTGTTACAGTCAACTGGTCAACATATATCGGTAATGATTGGCTGACTAGAGTTTGACACATTTGTCGTGTGACGGTGGTGATCAGTTGACCCCTAGGTCATACCTATAGGGCAATACTCTTAATTGATTATTTAATTAATCGTATAATGTTGCGAGTTAATTAAATTACTTGAAAATTGATGGACGATTTTGGAAGTAAAATTTACGTATCATATTAAAATGTGATTAAATAAGATACTGATCCGAGTAATTGAATTGTATCATTACTCGGATGAAATTATTGTTTAAAGAAACAATCGAATCGAATGAATTATTATAAATACAATCAGTTGTAATTTATAAATGGTAAAATATTTTGGCACAAGTAATTATAAAATTACTAAGTCGATTTTTGTATGTGACGTATTTTTGATAATACGTTGATTTTTAATATGTTAAAAATACATAACAAATTTATGTCACATATGACATGTGACATATTGACAATTGACAAAAATAATATGGAATCCATATTATAGATTGGGCCGAAATATTGGAGGAGAATTAAGCTAAAATTGTGTTTACATTTTTAGTGGTGAACATAATGATTAAAAGCAAGTGTAGCCATGCAACCCTATAAGACATTGTGAAGACAAATGAGGGCATGCATTGGCTCTCCTACCTCTCTCCTTTGGGCCGGTTTTTGAGAGTGGAAAAACTAATTGTTTTTCCTCTCAATTTTACCTAATATACAATAATGAAAGATTATTATTTATTCATTCTTTCCACCATCTAAAATATGAGTTTTAGAGAGATAAAAACTCCCATCTTCTTCCTCCCCAAAAACCGAAATATTCAAGAGTTATATAAATATTTTGGTTCAATTTTCTACCTAATTAATATTATACTAGTTTTGTAATATTAATTAAATTAAGAGAAAGCCTTGGGTATAAAGCTTAGGGAGAGATCCTACACTTGGATCTTGGTTCATCCATAAGGAAAAGCTCAAGAACAAGAGAGAAAGGTGATCTCTCTTGTGCCCAATATAACCGAAATCTACAATGTAAGGACTTGATTTCTCTTCTCTTATATTATTGTTTGCATGCATAAAATCCGTTTTAATTTTATGACAAATTAATTATGACATATATGAGTATGTTAATTTGTATATGAATCTACTTTTCCTTCAACAAGGACTAATGAACAAGGACAAATGGTTTACACAATGAGTCACAAAGACTAATGAACAAGGACAAATGGTTCACCCAATGAAATACATGGACTAATTAAAAAGTACAATTGTTTAACACAACCAGTCACAAGGACTAATGAACAAGTACAATTGTTTAACATAACAAGTCACAAGGACGAATGAACAAGGACAAATGGTTCACACAACGGGTCACTCGGACTAATGAACAAGGACAAATGTTAACACAACGAGTCACAAGGAGTAATAAACAAGGACAAATGGTTCACACAACGAGTCACATTTACAAATAAACAAGGACAAATGGTTCACACAACGAGTCACAAGGGCTAATGAACAAGAACAAATGGTTCACACAACGAGTCACATAAACTAATGAACAAGTACAATTGTTTTAACACAAATAGTCACAAGGACTAATGAACAAGGACAAGTGGTTTACACAATGAGTCACAAAGACTAATGAACAAGGACAAATGGTTCACCCAACAAAATACATGGACTAATTAAAAAGTACAATTGTTTAACACAACCAGTCAATTGTTTAACCCAACGACTCACAAGGACTAACGAACAAGGATAAATGATTTACACAACGAGTCACAAGGACTAATGAACATGGCTAAATAGTTCACACAACAACTCACTTGAACTAATGAACAAGTATAATTGTTTAAGGGAACGAGTCACAAGGACTAATGAACAAGGAAAACTGGTTCACGCAACAAGTCACATTTACTAATAAACAAGGACAAATGGTTCACACAACGAGTCACAAGGACTAATGAACAAGGACAAATGGTTCACACAACGAGTCACGTGGTATAATGAACAAGTACAATTGTTTAACATAACGACATACAAGGACTAATGAACAAGGATAAATGGTTTACACAACGAGTCACAAGGACTAATGAACAAGGACAAATGGTTCACACAACGAGTCACATGAACTAATGAACAAGTACAATTGTTCAACACAACGACTTACAAGGACTAATGAACAAGGATAAATGGTTTACACAACGAGTCACAAGGACTAATGAACAAGGACAAATGTTCCACACAACAAGTCACATGGACTAATGAACAAATACAATTATTTAACACAATGAGTCAGAAGGAATAATGAACAAGGACAAATTGTTCACACAACGAGTCACCTCGAGTAATGAAAAATTACAATTGTTTAACATAATGTGTCACAAAGATTAATGAACAAGGACAAATGGTTTACACAATGAATCACAAGGACTAATAAACAAGGACAAATAGTTCACACAACGAGTCACATGGACTAATGAACAAATACAATTGTTTAGCACAATGAGTCACAAGGGCTAATTAACAAGGATAAATGGTTCACCCAACGAGTCACATTGACTAATGAAGTACAATTATTTTAACATAAAGAGTCACATTCACTAATAAACAAGGACAAATAGTTCAGACAACGAGTCACAAGGGCTAATGAACAAGGACAAATGGTTCACACAACAAGTCATATTTACTAATAAAAAAGGACAAGTGGTTCAGACAAAGACTCACAGGGCTAATCAACAAGGACAAATGGTTCACACAACGAGTCACATGGACTAATGAACAAGTACAATTGTTTTAATACAACGAGTCACAAGGACTAATGAACAAGGACAAATGGTTCACCCAACGAGTCACATGGACTAATGAAGGACAATTGTTTTAACACAAAGAGTCACAAGGACTAATGAACAAGGACAAGTGGTTTACACAAAGAGTCACAAAGACTAATGAACAAGGACAAATGGTTCACCCAGCGAGTCACATGGACTAATTAACAAGTATGATTATTTAACACAACGAGTCACAAGGACTAATGAACAAGTACAAATGGTTCACACAACGAGTCACGTGGACTAATGAACAAATACAATTGTTAAACACAACGAGTCCCAAGGACTAATGAACAAGGACGGTTTACACAACGAGTCACATGGACTAATGAACAATTATAATTGTTTAACAAAACGCCTCACAAAGTCTATTGAACAAGGACAAATGGTTCACACAACGAGTCACATTCACTAATAAACAAGGACAAATGGTTCACACAACGAGTCACATGGACTAATGAACAAGTACAATTGTTTAACACAACGAGTGACAAGGACTAAGGAACAAGGACAAATGGTTCACACAACGAGTCACATGGACTAATTAACAAGTATATTTGTTTAACACAACGAGTCACAAGGACTAATGGTTCACACAACGAGTCACATGGACTAATGAAAAATACAATTGTTAAACACAACGAGTCACAAGGACTAATGAACAAGGACAAATGGTTCACACATCTAGTCACATTTACTAATAAACAAGGACAAAGGTTCACACTGATACGATATTGATTGCTGAGGAAGTTAACTTAGATTTGGAGCAGTTAAATGAAACAGTCCCGCGGACTGTTCAGATCCATCAGCTATTTGGTGCCAAGTCCGAGTCAGCCAAAGGAGTCGTGTGTTTACTTGGGCTCCAAGTATAGGCTTACCTTGGACGCCAAGCAACAAAGACAGAGTGTGGAGAAGCAAGGAAACGTGCATAGGCAAGCACAAAGTCGGTTGCCATATCTTTCCTTATTTAAGTTTTCCTAATTAGTAGTCTATCCAGTTTTAGGAAAGTTTCCAATTTTCTTAAAATCTGGTTTAGTTAATTATTTCCTTGTTGTTATTTCCTTTAATTATTTTCCCTAAAAGTATTAGGATTATAATAAGGCAAATTAGCCATAGCCTATGTCGAGTAAGATTAGGGAAGTCGATTGTTTCCTTAAGTCCTCTAGTAGTCGGTCTAGCTTAGTATAAATAGGGAGCTATTGTACCCTTATTTCATCATCCGAGAATTATCAATAAACTTGCAAAGTTTCGTTTACATTGTGTAAGCATAGTTTCGACGAGTTTCGTTCCGAATTTCGTTATTGTTTGACGCGTTTTCGAACATTAACACGAGTTATAATCAATAGGTCTTGATTATAATTCACCATTGGTTGAGCTATAGGTCTAGCTCAAGCAAATATCCTTTTATTTTCTTGTTTCGTTTATATCACAAAAAACACATAAAAATTACTAAGTTCTCGTTCTGAATCAGACAGTTCAATAAACCGTTCAAATCTTATAAACCGACAATCGACAGTCTTCAAGATTGTCCACTTTTGTTAATTCATTTTGCAACTCTAACGAATCTTATTCTTTTGAGTAATTTTCGTATCATTTGGCATCAGAGAACAGGTTTTTTGATCCAAGACGGTGATCATGGATTTTAATGATCCAAATTTTCTTCAAAATCTCCAAGAGGCTTTAAAGAACATCAACTTTACCCCAGGACAACGTATGCAACCACGGAGAGAACCGGTCAAGTACATGGATGAGTTAAAAATCAATGATCTTCCAGAGTTTGTTGGTGGCACGGATCCCGAGGAATATTTTGAATGGGAAAGACAGATGGAGAGGATGTTCGACTTCAAGGACATTGATGATGAGAAGCGTTGCAAATATGCAATCTTGAAGCTACGCAAGAATGCATCTTTATGGTATGAAAGTTTGAAGGCTGCTAGGGCACGTGAAGGGAAGGAAAAGCTAGCTTCGTGGGAGTCTTTAAAACGTAAGCTACGAAAGAGGTTTGTTCCCAAAACTCATAAGATTAATTTATATCGTAAATTGGTGTTTGAGTTAATGCAAGGAGCTTGAGTATTGCCGATTATATTGCTGAATTTGAAAGAATAACCCTTATGAGTGAAGTAGAGGAGATTGAGGAACAAAAGATGGCTCGTTTCTTTCGAGGGTTAAACCTTAATATTGCTCATGCGGTCGAGATGCACCCTTATTGTTCTTTCGATATGTTATGTGATCTTTGTATCAAGGCGGAAGGGCAAAATAAGACTAAACGTGCTTATGTGAGTAACTCATCGAAAGTTAATCCTTGGAGTAAACCTGATTTGTCTAAGAATATGGGAGCTAGTTCGAGTTCTAGTTCGAAACCTACTGTTCCAGCAACACCAGTCGCTCAAACAGTCCCTAAGACTGTTCAGACGCCTAAAGAAAAGAGTTTGGCTACTGTTCGTTGTTTTAAGTGTCAAGGTTTTGGACACTTTCAGAATGCTTGTCCTAACAAACGAAATATCACATTGCGAGAGGCCGTGGATATTCGTGATGAGTTATTTGAAGAAGACAACGAAGATGGGTTGTTTCTATTGAATGAAGCCGAGGAGGGAGAGGTGGATTTTGAGCCTTATGAACCACCTATGTATGATACTTGTAACACCCTCACTTATCGCGGAAAAGTAAACACGTAATTCTAGAATAAAACTGCATGGATATGTTTGTAATAGGTTCAATTGGGTAAAAACCTGTAATTTTTAAAACCTGAACCTGTTATAAAGATATCCAAATTGGAAGGTGTCAAACATACAAGGTCTAACTAGAAGTGTCATAACATAACCATCGCTAAAGTCGCGAATAGAAAATTATACAACCAAATGTAAAGAGGGAGACATATGTCCCTAAAATGTATGTGACATAAAAAGTGTTTAAGGGTCACAATAAAATAAAGCCAATCTAGGTCCCAAGGTTACTTTGCTCGCTAGCTCGTCCATGTACCCCATATATGCATCACATACCTGTCGATCGCATTTTATACAAATACGAAAGCCACAGTCAATGGGGAGTAACTTCGAGTTCTCCCAGCCACGAAATGTCATAATTAATATAACATGTAAACATAAGAATATGAATACGAATCACACAATGCCTTAACATATAGATGCTAGACAATCGTGCTTATCATGTGAACTACAATATAACGACACATAGTCCTAGCATGTGAATACTAGACCGACTCATACTACACTATCATGTGAATCACATAACATCCAGGAATCCAAACTCTATCAACCATAGCCGGCTTGCATCTCACCTTCTATGATTCATAGAATCATCAAACAAGAAAGGACAATATATCAAAGACAGACATAAGTTCTTAGCACGGTCAATAGTCACTTTGTAACTCGAGTCTATACCACGAGGTAGGGAAGGTAATCGAACCGGTATCCTGGCTCAGAGGTTCTATAAAAACATGGCCAAGACACAACACAACCCTAGTCCTAAATCTGCGCAGACCTAGACATGCACACACCACCGCACCCAAGACCCACAATTTTATAAAACCATGTGAGTACCCTAAGGAGTCCACCAAAGGGTTGGCTAGTACTTAAGCTGACCACTTACTCTCAAAATAATTAACGAGGTCATGCCCCAACTTGGATATAAACCCACCAAGTCAGGAACACAAAGACTATTGAGCAGTGAACATACACTCGTCAAAGACTATAAAGGCCTATCTATGATGAAGGCCGAAATACTCACCTAGGACCTAGTCCCAGCTAGTCCCAGCTTGAATACTTTAGCCCACACCACACAAGACAAGTAGGATACCCAATTAACCATAAAAGGGACAAAGATTCCAAACTTGTACACACAAAAGATCATACACACCCTAGTATATGAAAGGCTACACAAGAGCATATTCAGCTGACAATCCAACAATATCTCCAATATCAATAATAATCCAAATTCCAGCTAACCGTTAATCTCATAATTCATGAGAATAAGCTAAAATGGCAAAGAGGCAACAAGACAAGAAGACTCAAGTATAAGGCAACCAATTCATCCAACAACCAACATGTGAAATGATAGTCACAAATATTAAGGCATCAACATAAAACATCCAATCTCACCTCAAAGACAAACCCTCGACCCGAGTCTCGCGACGGGTCATCGGTCAAATCGAGGCTGACTGGTTTAAACCTAGTTTGACCAAACTCGTTCGGTCAATCTGGCCCAGCTCAGAGTCTTTGCCTACTTTGGCCCAATTCATAAAATTTATCACAATATAATTCTCATGCTATTTCTAATTTCTATCATGTGAAAAACGAAAGTAACACATTATCAATCACCTAAACACTTAACAAACACCAAACACAACATCAATTACTAATGTGACATTAATTCGTCGAGTAACTCGGAATAGTTACCTTACGCTAGCAAAGAGACAAGTAATAACTTGAGAAAGCTTCTAAAACCCAAAATTACTCTTCCTCTTCAACCACATATGAGCCACCTAAAATAATTATGTGAAAGGACGATATTAACGAATTATCTTTATATAAAATATGAGACGGAAATTAATTTAATTATATTTTAAATAAACCAAACTAGCGTCAAAACAATTTATAGACACGGCTCAAAAGTTATTATGACAACCTCAAACTCGGCCTAACCACCAACTACACATGGCCTCAAACTCGTGACTTAGCTAGGCCACGGCCAGGCCACTGCCAGGCCACTAGGAGTCCGACACGACCACCACCCGACTACCCATAGCCACCCTTCACCCTACTTCATAACCTGACCCAAAAATCAGTCCAAAACAGAACCCAAAAGATGCCTAAGTTCGACCCCAACTCCAGTCCTCAAATGCAAAGTGAAAACCCATGATGACAGCTCTCGTCCCTGCCCAAAACAGAGTACCAATCGTCCCCTTAAGACTCCATTCTCGCGCCTAAAAATAGTCCTAGCTGAGCCAACTAAGTCAGCATTTAAAACGGTTTTAGAGCGGAAATCCACAAGTATAAAGCAACTCAAAAACAGTCCCTAAAGACTACAAAAATCGCCCCAACACAGAGTCCAAATCAGTCCAAAACAATCCCTACATGTCAGTATACACCGTCTCAACTATAAAACACACCAATTATCACCCAAAACAATCCATACATGTCAGCATACACCGTCTTAAATATACCACTTACTAGCTAGCATCCCAAATGATCCCTAGAGGTTAGTATACACCGTCTCAATCATCTCCACATATCAGTA
The DNA here is from genome assembly GCF_048544455.1 of Silene latifolia. Classification (NCBI taxonomy): domain Eukaryota; kingdom Viridiplantae; phylum Streptophyta; class Magnoliopsida; order Caryophyllales; family Caryophyllaceae; genus Silene; species Silene latifolia. The sequence continues at coordinate 1,310,567 of NW_027413125.1, forward strand.
TACACCGTCTTAATTATAAAACAGACTAACCAGCATTCGAAATAAACATATTTTACAAGTAATATCGAGTAACCTATAATTGTTACCTTTTTCCGATTGAACTAATCATTTATGACTAACAAATCTTCTACCAGACCGTCTATCTCAGCACCTACAACCGTCTTATAATAAATAAAGCTGAAAATATAAATTGGGTTTGTAAAAATACGTAACGAAAATGAATTTTACTTACAACGGATTGACAGGAACGATGGGAGCAGCAATATGGAACGAAAATCATTGATAACGGATGACAAACGGAGTGGCAGGATCAATTTAAAATCAAAACAGAACGAAAAGAAGAAAAAGGAAGGGAGAAGAAAGAATCTTTGCGTGAGAAATGAGGGAGCAAATGACTTGCCACTGCTATTTATTATACGTACGTTTCTTCATCGTTAAGAAACTTCGATAGTTATTAAAACTGTTTCGAGTTAAATTTAACCGGTTTAAGTAAAAGTTTCAGTAATAAAACGGAATCAATAATAAATAAATTTAATGAGTGAAAATAAAGTAAACTCAGCTAGTTAACGTAAATAATACAATATCAGCTTGAATCGGAATTATTAGCGACTTTTACAAAACTAACGGATATTAATAAAAATTGCTAATTTAGTGAAATAAGCTCAAAATAGCTAATTGGACGGTTTTGTTCCCAAAATCCATCTCGGGTTCACTTAAAACAACTTTCATAAGGACTCGTAAAGAAACGGAAATTATTAAATAAATAAACTCGAACTAATTTCAATAAACTCGAACTAACTTTAAATAAACTTATTAATGATTATTAAAATTAACGTATCGAATTATGATGAAATTAATTAATTAGCTAAGCATATATATATAAATCGCTAAATGATGTAATTAAATTCAAAATAGCAATTAAAAGAATTTTATCCAACTTAATAAAATACGGGGTGTTACAATCACCCCATCTTTTAAAAAGTTTCGTCCTCGAAACTTGAAAGTATAAATGAAAGGTTATAAAAATAAAACTGGAATTGGAATCGGTAACCAAAACATTTTAAAGGTTATTTATCGTAAGAATCAAAATTCTTTCAAAAGTTTCAAATAAAATTTTCCGACAGAACCAGATTCTCATTAAAGGAACGGAAGTGCTCTCGTTGCGCATTCAAGAACATCACATTCCAAATCCAAGATAAGGTCAAAGGCAAATCTTTTGTATAAATCAAAAATCAAAATACTTTCGAAAACATTAATGAAGAGTTTTCAAAAGTATAAGTCTCATTCATGGAACGAAATTGCTCTTGTTGTGCACACAAGAACGCTAACCTTCCAAGTCAAAGACAAATTTAAAACCGAAAATCACTCGTCGACAAGAGTAGAACAAGTTATTAAACGTTTCTAATAACGAGTTCTAACATCCGATCAACGTTAAAATCAAAAGAAAAGGTAATCTACTCAAATTTTCTTTTGCAAAAAGCCAAAATAGAAATAAAGGTTTCACTTTTAAACCCAATTGGGGGTCAAATCCCTGAAAGTGTAACATTAAACTTTGACAAAGAAGTCATAAATAGATCAAAGTTAACAGAAATTGGACAAAACTTAACGAAATCTCGGGTCTAGTAATTAAAATTACGATAAATGAGTTTATATTCAAGGAAGGAATAGGGAACTAAATCAAATTTTCATTTTCGAGATCTTTAAAAATAGGTTAGGTTTAGAAGTGACATAAACTTTTAAGAATGAATCGAAACTGGTAGCTTGAAAGTTTAGAAGTTGTACAAAAAGGAAAGTAACTTAGATAGCATAGAAACAAAGTATGTTAAGAGAGCTCAAACTTAAGCAACAAGAGAGCTATAATGAATTTCATAGGGTAGAAATTGAAGTCAAAATTACAAGGATGTCAAAGATAGAGTTTCACAAGATACGAGTGTCAAACTTAAAGGAGGAGCAAGATGAAGCGAGAAAAAGAGGTATGAACGGTAACGCTTATGATCAAGGAGAAAGGAAAATTAGACAACAAGGAAACGCCAGATACTCAAATCTCAAACAACAATGTCATCACTCCACTAAGGAAACAAAGGGTAATAACCAGTCGGAAATGATAGGAAATTTAAAAAGGGATATATGAATATGTCAAGATGTGATACTAAAAGAGTCGAATCATAAAGATAACTAGTTAACAACCAAAGAAGAGATATTAGAATTAGGGAGGTATTCAAGACAAGGAAATAACGAGTAAACTTTTATACTTAAGAATCAAATCCAACCAAGGTATGAACAAAAGGGAGGAAAACGATTAAAGGTATGAAAGAGGATTTTAAGGCTTAAACCATACGCTTCCTAAAACTTAAGGTTCTCTCTAACAAGGTCACGCCTATTAGGGTATTGTACCTTCATGACAAAACGACCAAATCCCAAACAAGGGTCAAGGTAAAATAAACGCTCGCTTAAGGGGTGATAAATCGGTTAGATACTTCTTCCACCTATCTTATCACATATTAGGATTTCCCTAAATCAAATCTATCACTCAAGTATAAAAGCATCTCTTTATCTCAAGCACTCGACACAACCTCAATGTTTTAAAAACCAAAGAATGAATTGATAAAGACTTCTCAACAAAGTTCTCAAGGAACAACTAACACCAAATCACATTCCAAAACTATACGGGATTATTAACATCTAAAAATGGGTTTTCTTCCAAATTCATATCCTAAACTTATCTCATGTTTACTCCTAAGGCGACGACGCTCAACCTACTAAGCTTTCAAATCCCAAACATAAACAACAAAGCCAAGTTCTATAACTTTAATCACATAGGCAACTCATTCCTAACACAAAGAATCTACCAATCAATTATACTCACTTTGTCAAGGAACTCGGTATAAGAATCACTAAGTATGTCTCATCACCTTACCTAAGTCTTTCTAACATCACATCCTCTCAAAACCAGGATTAAGGGTTAGACACAAACAATCTCCTCAAAAGTCGAATTTTCCAACCAAGGTCAACATTCCTCACAAGAAAGAGTACTATCTAATGGCGTTAAGGGAGGATAAGCAAAGAACAAAGGACAAGTTAGGAGTAGAAGTGTAGCTTTTAAAGTAAAACAGAAGGGAGTTTAGAAGGAGGATAAGCACCAAGAGATTAAGAATAAGGCGAGATACAAAAAGAACGAGAAACATCTTCAAGGAAGTAGAAGCATTCTTCAAAGGTTGAACAAATCTTCAATCCTCAAAGAATCGGCACTAAATCTTGATCTTCGTAAAATATAAGTGTCCTTTCAATGGAACGGAGATACTCTTGGCGATCACTCAAGAACATCAATATTCCAATTCAAAGACATAAAAATACATTTTTACACCAACAAATGATAAAACTAATTATCGGACGTCTCCAATAACAAGCTTTAACACTAATTGACGTTAAAACCGGTGAAAAACATTAAAATATTTTCAAAACCTTTAGTTCAAATTTTTTTTTTTTTTTATAATAAGGGTAATAACTCCATTAGCTATAGATAAGCTCACGGTCATTGATCCAAGAACGCAACAATTATTAAATGACAATCAACAAACAGGTTAGTACCTAACAAAGAGCAAACACAAAGAGACTACAACATAAGGTCCTAAGTCTACTCATCTTACCCATCTCTCAAGTTTATTATTTTAAGGTCAAGTTATTTATATTGGGGTGCACAACCGTGCGTCGGGAGCAAATATGCTCTCGATACCAAGCGTGACACCCTCACTTATCGCGGAAAAGTAAACACGTAATTCTAGAATAAAACTGCATGGATATGTTTGTAATAGGTTCAATTGGGTAAAAACCTGTAATTTTTAAAACCTGAACCTGTTATAAAGATATCCAAATTGGAAGGTGTCAAACATACAAGGTCTAACTAGAAGTGTCATAACATAACCATCGCTAAAGTCGCGAATAACAAATTATACAACCAAATGTAAAGAGGGAGACATATGTCCCTAAAATGTATGTGACATAAAAAGTGTTTAAGGGTCACAATAAAATAAAGCCAATCTAGGTCCCAAGGTTACTTTGCTCGCTAGCTCGTCCATGTACCCCATATATGCATCACCTACCTGTCGATCGCATTTTATACAAATACGAAAGCCAAAGTCAGTGGGGAGTAACTCCGAGTTCTCCCAGCCACGAAATGTCATAATTAATATAACATGTAAACATAAGAATATGAATACGAATCACACAATGCCTTAACATATAGATGCTAGACAATCGTGCTTATCATGTGAACAACAATATAACAACACATAGTCCTAGCATGTGAATACTAGACCGACTCATACTACACTATCATGTGAATCACATAACATCCAGGAATCCAAACTCTATCAACCATAGCCGGCTTGCATCTCACCTACTATGATTCATAGAATCATCAAACAAGAAAGGACAATATATCAAAGACAGGCATAAGTTCTTAGAACGGTCAATAGTCACTTTGTAACTCGAGTCTATACCACGAGGTAGGGAAGGTAATCGAACCGGTATCCTGGCTCAGAGGTTCTATAAAAACATGGCCAAGACACAACACAACCCTAGTCCTAAATCTGCGCAGACCTAGACATGCGGATACACACCACCGCACCCAAGACCCACAATTTTATAAAACCATGTGAGTACCCTAAGGAGTCCACCAAAGGGTTGGCTAGTACTTAAGCTGACCACTTACTCCCAAAATAAGTAACGAGGTCATGCCCCAACTTGGATATAAACCCACCAAGTCAGGAACACAAAGGCTATTGAGCAGTGAACATACACTCGTCAAAGACTATAAAGGCCTATCTATGATGAAGGCCGAAATACTCACCTAGGACCTAGTCCCAGCTAGTCCTAGCTTGAATACTTTAGCTCACACCACACAAGACAAGTAGGATACCCAATTAACCATAAAAGGGACAAAGAGTCCAAACTTGTACACACAAAAGATCATACACACCCTAGTATATGAAAGGCTACACAAGACCATATTCAGCTGACAATCCAACAATATCTCCAATATCAATAATAATCCAAATTCCAGCTAACCGTTAATCTCATAATTCATGAGAATAAGCTAAAATGGCAAAGAGACAATAAGACAAGAAGACTCAAGTATAAGGCAACCAATTCATCCAACAACCAACATGTGAAATGATAGTCACAAATATTAAGGCATCAACATAAAACATCCAATCTCACCTCAAAGACAAACCCTCGACCCGAGTCCCGCGACGGGTCATCGGTCAAATCGAGGCTGACTGGTTTAAACCTAGTTTGACCAAACTCGTTCGGTCAATCTGGCCCAGCTCAGAGTCTTTGCCTACTTTGGCCCAAATCATAAAATTTATCACAATATAATTCTCATGCTATTTCTAATTTCTATCACGTGAAAAACGAAAGTAACACATTATCAATCACCTAAACACTTAACAAACACCAAACACAACATCAATTACTAATGTGACATTAATTCGTCGAGTAACTCGGAATAGTTACCTTACGCTAGCAAAGAGACAAGTAATAACTTGAGAAAGCTTCTAAAACCCAAAATTACTCTTCCTCTTCAACCACATATGAGCCACCTAAAATAATTATGTGAAAGGACGATATTAACGAATTATCTTTATATAAAATATGAGACGGAAATTAATTTAATTATATTTTAAATAAACCAAACTAGCGTCAAAACAATTTATAGACACGGCTCAAAAGTTATTATGACAACCTCAAACTCGGCCTAACCACCAACTACACATGGCCTCAAACTCGTGACTTAGCTAGGCCACTCGGCCAGGCACTTTGCCAGGCCACTAGGAGTCCGACACGACCACCACCCGACTACCCATAGCCACTCTTCACCCTACTTCATAACCTGACCGAAAAATCAGTCCAAAACAGAACCCAAAAGATGCCTAAGTTCGACCCCAACTCCAGTCCTCAAATGCAAAGTGAAAACCCATGATGACAGCTCTCGTCCCTGCCCAAAACAGAGTACCAATCGTCCCCTTAAGACTCCATTCTCGCGCCTAAAAATAGTCCTAGCTGAGCCAACTAAGTCAGCATTTAAAACGGTTTTAGAGCGGAAATCCACAAGTATAAAGCAACTCAAAAACAGTCCCTAAAGACTACAAAAATCGCCCCAACACAGAGTCCAAATCAGTCCAAAACAATCCCTACATGTCAGTATACACCGTCTCAACTATAAAACACACCAATTATCACCCAAAATAATCCATACATGTCAGCATACACCGTCTTAAATATACCACTTACTAGCTAGCATCCCAAATGATCCCTAGAGATCAGTATACACCGTCTCAATCATCTCCACATATCAGTATACACCGTCTTAATTATAAAACAGACTAACCAGCATTCGAAATAAACATATTTTACAAGTAATATCGAGTAACCTATAATTGTTACCTTTTTCCGATTGAACTAATCATTTATGACTAACAAATCTTCTACCGGACGTCTATCTCAAAGACCTACAACCGTCTTATAATAAATAAAGCTGAAAATATAAATTGGGTTTGTAAAAATACGTAACGAAAATGAATTTTACTTACAACGGATTGACAGGAACGATGGGAGCAGCAATATGGAACAAAAATCATTGATAACGGATGACAAACGGAGTAAGGGATCAATTTAAAATCAAAAAAATCAAAACGAACGAAAAGAAGAAAAAGGAAGGAGAAGAAAGAATCTTTGCGTGAGAAATAAGGAGCGGCTTGCACTCTGCTATTTATTATACGTACGTTTCTTCATCGTTAAGAAACTTCGATAGTTATTAAAACCGTTTCGAGTTAAATTTAACCGGTTTAAGTAAAAGTTTCAGTAATAAAACGGAATCAATAATAAATAAATTTAATGAGTGAAAATAAAATAAACTCAGCTAGTTAACGTAAATAATACAATATCAGCTTGAATCGGAATTATTAGCGATTTTTACAAAACTAACGGATATTAATAAAAATTGCTAATTTAGTGAAATAAGCTCAAAATAGCTAATTGGACGGTTTTGTTCCCAAAATCCATCTCGGGTTCACTTAAAACAACTTTCATAAGGACTCGTAAAGAAACGGAAATTATTAAATAAATAAACTCGAACTAATTTCAATAAACTCGAACTAACTTTAAATAAACTTATTAATGATTATTAAAATTAATGTATCGAATTATGATGAAATTAATTAATTAGCTAAGCATATATATATATAAATCGTTAAATGATGTAATTAAATTCAAAATAGCAATTAAAAGAATTTTATCCAACTTAATAAAATACGGGGTGTTACAATACTAATCTTGTTCTACGACGTACTTTGCAAGCTAATACAGAGCCTATTACAACGGAGCAACGAGACCAGATTTTTCATACAAAGTGTCAAGTGAAAGACAAGTGGTGTAGTGTGATTATTGACGGAGGAAGTTGCACGAATGTGGCTTCAACGGAGATGGTAGAAAAATTGGCACTCGTTACTATGGTACATCCTAAACCATAATTTACATTGGCTTGATGATGGTAGCAAGGTGAAGGTTACAAGACAGGTACGTGTTGGTTTTACAATGGGTTCTTACAAGGACGAGGTGCTTTGTGACGTTATTCCTATGGATGCTTGTCATATTCTCTTAGGACGTCCTTGGCAATTTGATCGTAATGTTAATCACAATGGAAGAAGTAATGAATATTCTTTATTGGTGAATGGCAAGAAGATAGTATTGCGTCCTATGTCCCCGGAAGCAATTCGAGTTATGCACGCAAAGAAGGGTAAGAAACCAAGTTTATCTATGTTTGCTAGTGAACGAGAGGTGGAGCAAGCTATTGATGATGGTGAAATAGTATATGCATTGGTCTCAAGTGAGAGTCCTACAAAGACCATCACAACGAGTCATGAAGATGGAATACTTAAAGAACTGTTGCACGAGTTTAAGGATGTTTTCCCCGACGATGTACCACCGGGTTTGCCTCCTATTCGTGGAATTGAACATCAAATTGATCTCGTACCAGGTGCTCCCCTTCCTAACAAGGTCGCTTATCGTAGTAATCCCGAGGAGACCAAAGAGTTACAACGTCAAATTGAAGAACTCATGGAGCGTGGCTATGTTCGTGAAAGTATGAGCCCTTGTGCCGTTCCCGCATTGCTTGTACCTAAAAAGGATGGGACGTGGAGGATGTGCATCGATAGTAGAGCGGTAAATAATATCACCATCAAATATCGCTTTCCTATTCCAAGACTTGATGATATGTTAGATGAGCTTCATGGTTCGGTCATATTTTCAAAAATCGATTTGAGAAGTGGTTATCATCAGATTCGAATGCGTGAAGGTGATGAATGGAAGACCGCGTTCAAAACGAAGCATGGTTTATATGAGTGGTTGGTAATGCCATTCGGTCTCACTAATGCCCCAAGTACCTTTATGAGATTAATGAATGAAGTTTTGAAACCATTCTTGGGACAGTTTGTTGTCGTCTACTTAGACGATATTCTAATTTATAGTAAGAGTATCCAGGAGCATTTTGAACACTTATGGGCAGTGTTTGAAACACTTCGAAAACAGCAGCTATATGGTAAGGCCGAGAAGTGTACATTCTTGGTAGATAACGTGGTGTTCTTGGGTTATGTTGTCTCGAAAGATGGAGTATCGGTTGATCAAACAAAGATAGAGGCTATTCGTTCTTGGCCAAGTCCTAAAACAGTAACTGAGGTTAGATCTTTTCATGGACTTGCTTCCTTCTATCGACGTTTTATTCGTGATTTTAGTACCGTTACTAGTCCTATTACGGAGTGTATGAAGAAAGGCACATTCCGTTGGAGCGAGGCTGCCCAAGGGGCGTTTGAAACAATTAAAAGGAAGCTATGTGAAGCTCCAGTGTTAGCATTACCCGACTTCTCACAACCTTTCGAAGTCGAATGCGATGCTAGTGGTGTAGGGATTGGAGCTGTTCTTATTCAAAATAAGCGACCCATTGCTTATTTCTCGGAGAAGTTAGGAGGAGCTCGACTTAATTATTCAACCTATGACAAGGAATTTTATGCTATTGTTAGGGCTCTTAATCATTGGAGTCATTATCTTCGTCCTAGTCACTTTATTTTACACTCGGATCATGAATCATTAAAACATATACATGGGCAACAAAAGTTGAATCCGAGGCATGCTAAGTGGGTTGAATTCCTACAATCATTTTATTTTTCATCGAAGTATAAGGATGGTAAGAGTAACGTTGTGGCAAATGCTCTTTCACGCCGTTATTCATTATTATCTACACTTGAAGTTCGTTTGCTAGGTTTTGAGACCTTGAAAGATTACTATATTGAAGATATTGATTTTGGAAAGATTTACAAGGAATGTCAAGATGGTTCATTCAAAGAATTCGTGATTCAAGACGGATTCCTCTTCAAAGGTAATCTTCTTTGTGTACCTAAGCATTCGGTTCGTGAATTATTGGTGCGTGAAGCACATGGAGGTGGGTTAGCTGGTCATTTTGGTGTGCAAAAGACATTGGATGTATTTAAGGAACATTTTCATTGGCCAAAGATGCAAGGAGATGTATACAACATTGTGAGCAAGTGTGTGACTTGTCATCTTATGAAAAGCAAGTTCAAGCCCGAAGAATACACCCCATTGCCGATTCCAATTAGACCATGGGAAGATGTGTCGATGGATTTCATTGTTGCTTTGCCTCGCACTCAACGAGGTAAGGATGCTATCATGGTAGTAGTTGATCGTTTCTCCAAGATGGCGCATTTTGTGGCTTGTAACAAGACGGATGACGCAAGCAATGTGGCTGATTTGTATTACAAGGAGATCGTTCGTCTACATGGAATACCAAAGACAATGGTTTCTGATCGTGATTCGAAATTTTTGAGTTACTTTTGGAACACGTTATGGAGGAAGGTTGAAACAAAGCTCTTGTTTAGTACTTCACACCATCCTCAAACAGATGGGCAAACTGAAGTTACTAACCGTATTCTTGGAACTATTTTGCGAGGATTGGTAATCAAGACTCAAAAGGATTGGGATTTAAAATTATCACATGCCGAGTTCGCTTACAATCGTTCTCCCACGTTTGCAACAACTCACTCTCCATTTGAGGTTGTTTATGGTTTGAATCCTTACTTACCGTTAGACTTGATACCGTTACCAAAAGATGAATTGGTGCATAAGGATGCGGAGTCAAAATTGAAGTCTATGATCAAGTTGTATGAACAAGTAAGGGAACGAATCAAAACCGTTAATGAGGCTTACAAGAAGAAATCAAACAAACATAGGAAGCCAAGGCTTTTCAATCCAGGAGATTTGGTATGGTTACATTTGAGGAAAGAAAGGTTCCCTAGCAAGAGGAAGAACAAATTAATGCCAAGGGCCGAGGGACCTTACAAAGTGATCGAGAAAGTGAATGATAATGCATACAAAATCGAACTCCCAGGAGACTATGGAGTACATGCTACATTTAATGTCGGGGATCTATCTCCATACCTTGACGATGATGGGATTTCTGAATTGAGGACAATTCCTTTCAAAGGGGGAGGGGATGATACGATATTGATTGCTGAGGAAGTTAACTTAGATTTGGAGCAGTTAAATGAAACAGTCCCGCGGACTGTTCAGATCCATCAGCTATTTGGTGCCAAGTCCGAGTCAGCCAAAGGAGTCGTGTGTTTACTTAGGCTCCAAGTATAGTCTTACCTTGGACGCCAAGCAACAAAGACCGAGTCACAAGGACTAATGAACAAGGACAAATGGTTCACACAACGAGTCACTTGGACTAATGAACAAGTATAATTGTTTAAGGCAACGAGTCACAAGGACTAATGAACAAGGACAACTGGTTCACGCAACAAGTCACATTTACTAATAAACAAGGACAAATGGTTCGCACAACGAGTCACAAGGACTAATGAACAAGGACAAATGGTTCACACAACGAGTCACGTGGTATAATGAACAAGTACAATTGTTTAACACAACGACTTACAAGGACTAATGAACAAGGATAAATGGTTTACACAACGAGTCACAAGGACTAATGAACAAGGACAAATGGGTCACACAACGAGTCACATGAACTAATGAACAAGTACAATTGTTCAACACAACGACTTACAAGGACTAATGAACAAGGATAAATGGTTTACACAACGAGTCACAAGGACTAATGAACAAGGACAAATGGTTCACACAACGAGTCACATGGACTAATGAACAAATACAATTATTTAACACAATGAGTCAGAAGGAATAATGAACAAGGACAAATGGTTCACACAACGAGTCACCGGGAGTAATGAAGAATTACAATTGTTTAACATAATGTGTCACAAAGATTAATGAACAAGGACAAATGGTTTACACAGTGAGTCAAAAGGACTAATAAACAAGGACAAATGGTTCACACAACGAGTCACATGGACTAATGAACAAATACAATTGTTTAACACAACGACTTACAAGGACTAATGAACAAGGATAAATGGTTTACACAACGAGTCACAAGGGCTAATGAACAAGGACAAATGGTTCACACAACGAGTCACATGAACTAATGAACAAGTACAATTGTTCAACACAACGACTTACAAGGACTAATGAACAAGGATAAATGGTTTACACAACGAGTCACAAGGACTAATGAACAAGGACAAATGGTTCACACAACGAGTCACATGGACTAATGAACAAATACAATTATTTAACACAAAGTGTCAGAAGGAATTGGAATAAAACTCTAAGGATACGAAAATGGACAGAAAAACAAGCTTAAAACCGTGACTCAAATGCTAAGGATCGAGTGAATTGGATATGAAATAAACCAAGCACAAAGCCAAGGTTTAAGACTAAGAGCTTGTTCAAGCACCTAGCAAAGAACTCACTCAACCCCTAGCACTAAGCATAGGAGGGTCTTCTAGCACAAAGCAAAGAATTTAAGAGGAAAAACTAGGTTTTCACTTGTATTAATGTTCATTCAAATCTGAAGTTCTCAAGTGCTTAGCTTGGTTTATATAGACCAAGGCTTACAATCTTGACCCTTGATTACTAAGTACATCTAAAGGTCACAAAAATAGCAGCTAACAACCAAGAAAAACGGCAGCCAAGGCTATGACAAAGCTGAAATGAAAAGGACATAAAGCAAAGAAAGTAAACTAATAGTCCAATCTTCCTTGTTTGTAGCTCAACTTCTTATTTATGATTATATGGACTGAAATGGGGCTTGAGGAAACCGTGTAAGAGTCCTTGCTGCAGCCAAAAAGTCCCTTGAGCTTTGTTGGAACAAAAGAGGAATGTTGATAGCGACATAATGCACAAAAAACTAAGCATGCTCCAGCCATGGTCCTGATTGCGCACGGTTTTTAAAGCTTGGCAAACTCTATGATAGGAACGGCTTTGGGATACAAGTTCCTACACAAAAACGTCCCAAACTCACCAAAGATTAATCCCATGCTGGAAAAAGGCACGACTTCTTAGACGGAATTCATGTTAGACCTCAATCTTGTGCAAGGTCCAAAACCGGGTGAAATGTGGCCTTTCTCGGTTTGATTTGTTTCAGGAATAATGAACAAGGACAAATGGTTCACACAACGAGTCACCTGGAGTAATGAAGAATTACAATTGTTTAACATAATGTGTCACAAAGATTAATGAACAAGGACAAATGGTTTACACAATGAGTCAAAAGGACTAATAAACAAGGACAAATGGTTCACACAACGAGTCACATGGACTAATGAAAAAGTACAATTGTTTAGCACAACGAGTCACAAGGACTAATGAACAAAGACAAATGGTTCACACAACGCGTCACATGGACTAATAAACAAGTAAAATTGTTTAACACAACAAGTCACAAGGACTAATGAACAAGGACAAATGGTTCACACAACGAGTCACGTGGACTAATGAACAATTACAATTGTTTAACACAACGAGTCACAAAGACTATTGAACAAGGAGAAATGGTTCACACAACGAGTCAAATAGACTAATGAACAAGTACAATTGTTTAACCCGACGAATCACAAGGACTAACGAACAAGGACAAATGGTCCACACAACGGGTCACATGGACTAATGAACAAGTACAATTGTTTAACACAACGAGTCATAAGGGCTAATGAACAAGGACAAATGGTTGACACAATGAGTCACATGGACTAATGAACAATTACAATTATTTAACACAACGAGTCACAAAGACTATTGAACAAGGACAAATGGTTCACACAACGAGTCACAAGGGCTAATGAACAAGGACAAATGGTTCACCCAATGAGTCACATTGACTAATGAAGTACAATTGTTTTAACACAAAGAGTCACATTCACTAATAAACAAGGACAAATAGTTCAGACAACGAGTCACAAGGGCTAATGAACAAGGACAAATGGTTCACACAACAAGTCATATTTACTAATAAATAAGGACAAGTGTTCAGACATAGACTCACAGGGCTAATCAACAAGGACAAATGGTTCACACAACGACTCACATGGACTAATGAACAAGTACAATTGTTTTAATACAACGAGTCACAAGGACTAATGAACAAGGACAAATGGTTCACCCAACGAGTCATATGGACTAATGAAGTACAATTGCTTTAACACAAAGAGTCACAAGGACTAATGAACAAGGACAAGTGGTTTACACAACGAGTCACAAAGACTAATTAACAAGGACAAATGGTTCACCCAACTGTGACTAATTAACAAGTATAATTATTTAACACAACGAGTCACAAGGACTAATGAACAAGGACAAATGGTTCACACAACGAGTCACATGGACTAATGAACAAATACAATTGTTAAACACAACGAGTCCCAAGGACTAATGAACAAGGACAAATGGTTTACACAACGAGTCACATGGACTAATGAACAATTATAATTGTTTAACACAACGCCTCACAAAGTCTATTGAACAAGGACAAATGGTTCACACAACGAGTCACATTCACTAATAAACAAGGACAAATGGTTCAGACAACGAGTCACAAGGGCTAATGAACAAGGACAAATGGTTCACACAACGAGTCACATGGACTAATGAACAAGTACAATTGTTTAACACAACGAGTGACAAGGACTAAGTATCAAGGACAAATGGTTCACACAACAAGTCACATTTACTAATAAACAAGGACAAATGGTTCAGACAAAGAGTCATAGGGCTAATCAACAAGGACAAATGGTTCACACAACGAGTCACATGGACTAATGAACAAGTACAATTGTTTTAATACAACGAGTCACAAGGACTAATGAACAAGGACAAATGGTTCACACAACGATTAACATGGACTAATGAACAAATACAACTGTTTAACACAACGAGTCACAAGGACTAATGAACAAGGACAAATGGTTTACACAATGAGTCACAAAGACTAATGAACAAGGACAAATGGTTCACCCAACGAGTCACATGAACTAATGAACAAGTACAATTGTTTAACACAACGACTTACAAGGACTAATGAACAAGGATAAATGGTTTACACAACGAGTCACAAGGACTAATGAACAAGGACAAATGGTTCACACAACGAGTCAGATGGACTAATAAGCAAATACAATTATTTAACACAAAGAGTCAGAAGGAATAATGAACAAGGACAAATGGTTCACACAACGAGTCACCTGGAGTAATGAAGAATTACAATTGTTTAACATAATGTGTCACAAAGATTAATGAACAAGGACAAATGGTTTACACAATGAGTCAAAAGGACTAATAAACAAGGACAAATGGTTCACACAACGAGTCACATGGACTAATGAAAAAGTACAATTGTTTAGCACAACGAGTCACAAGGACTAATGAACAAAGACAAATGGTTCACACAACGCGTCACATGGACTAATGAACAAGTAAAATTGTTTAACACAACGAGTCACAAGGACTAATGAACAAGGACAAATGGTTCACACAACGAGTCACGTGGACTAATGAACAATTACAATTGTTTAACACAACGAGTCACAAAGACTATTGAACAAGGAGAAATGGTTCACACAACGAGTCAAATAGACTAATGAACAAGTACAATTGTTTAACCCGACGAATCACAAGGACTAATGAACAAGGACAAATGGTCCACGCAACGGGTCACATGGACTAATGAACAAGTACAATTGTTTAACACAACGAGTCATAAGGGCTAATGAACAAGGACAAATGGTTGACACAACGAGTCACATGGACTAATGAACAATTACAATTGTTTAACACAACGAGTCACAAAGACTATTGAACAAGGACAAATGGTTCACACAACGAGTCACAAGGGCTAATGGACAAGGACAAATGGTTCACCCAATGAGTCACATTGACTAATGAAGTACAATTGTTTTAACACAAAGAGTCACATTCACTAATAAACAAGGACAAATAGTTGGACAACGAGTCACAAGGGCTAATGAACAAGGACAAATGGTTCACACAACAAGTCATATTTACTAATAAATAAGGACAAGTGGTTCAGACAAAGACTCACAGGGCTAATCAACAAGGACAAATGGTTCACATAACGAGTCACATGGACTAATGAACAAGTACAATTGTTTTAATACAACGAGTCACAAGGACTAATGAACAAGGACAAATGGTTCACCCAACGAGTCATATGGACTAATGAAGTACAATTGCTTTAACACAAAAAGTCACAAGGACTAATTAACAAGGACAAGTGGTTTACACAACGAGTCACAAAGACTAATTAACAAGGACAAATGGTTCACCCAACTGTGACTAATTAACAAGTATAATTATTTAACACAACGAGTCACAAGGACTAATGAACAAGTACAAATGGTTCACACAACGAGTCACATGGACTAATGAACAAATACAATTGTTAAACACAACGAGTCCCAAGGACTAATGAACAAGGACAAATGGTTTACACAACGAGTCACATGGACTAATGAACAATTATAATTGTTTAACACAACGCCTCACAAAGTCTATTGAACAAGGACAAATGGTTCACACAACGAGTCACATTCACTAATAAACAAGGACAAATGGTTCAGACAACGAGTCACAAGGGCTAATGAACAAGGACAAATGGTTCACACAACGAGTCACATGGACTAATGAACAAGTACAATTGTTTAACACAACGAGTGACAAGGACTAAGTATCAAAGACAAATGGTTCACACAACAAGTCACATTTACTAATAAACAAGGACAAATGGTTCAGACAAAGAGTCATAGGGCTAATCAACAAGGACAAATGGTTCACACAACGAGTCACATGGACTAATGAACAAGTACAATTGTTTTAATACAACGAGTCACAAGGACTAATGAACAAGGACAAATGGTTCACCCAACGAGTCACATGGACTAATGAAGTACAATTGTTTTAACACAAAGAGTCACAAGGACAAATGAACAAGGACAAGTGGTTTACACAACGAGTCACAACGACTAATTAACAAAGACAAATGGTTCACCCAACTGTGACTAATTAACAAGTATAATTATTTAACACAACGAGTCACAAGGACTAATGAACAAGGACAAATGGTTCACACAACGATTAACATGGACTAATGAACAAATACAACTGTTTAACACAACGAGTCACAAGGACTAATGAACAAGGACAAATGGTTTACACAATGAGTCACAAAGACTAATGAACAAGGACAAATGGTTCACCCAACGAGTCACATGAACTAATGAACAAGTACAATTGTTTAACACAACGACTTACAAGGACTAATGAACAAGGATAAATGGTTTACACAACGAGTCACAAGGACTAATGAACAAGGACAAATGGTTCACACAACGAGTCAGATGGACTAATGAACAAATACAATTATTTAACACAAAGAGTCAAAAGGAATAATGAACAAGGAAAAATGGTTCACACAACGAGTCACCTGGAGTAATGAAGAATTACAATTGTTTAACATAATGTGTCACAAAGATTAATGAACAAGGACAAATGGTTTACACAATGAGTCAAAAGGACTAATAAACAAGGACAAATGGTTCACACAACGAGTCACATGGACTAATGAAAAAGTGCAATTGTTTAGCACAACGAGTCACAAGGACTAATGAACAAAGACAAATGGTTCACACAACGCGTCACATGGACTAATGAACAAGTAAAATTGTTTAACACAACGAGTCACAAGGACAAATGGTTCACACAACGAGTCAGATGGACTAATGAACAAATACAATTATTTAACACAAAGAGTCAGAAGGAATAATGAACAAGGACAAATGGTTCACACAACGAGTCACCTGGAGTAATGAAGAATTACAATTGTTTAACATAATGTGTCACAAAGATTAATGAACAAGGACAAATGGTTTACACATTGAGTCAAAAGGACTAATAAACAAGGACAAATGGTTCACACAACGAGTCACAAGGACTAATGAAAAAGTACAATTGTTTAGCACAACGAGTCACAAGGACTAATGAACAAAGACAAATGGTTCACACAACGCGTCACATGGACTAATGAACAATTACAATTGTTTAACACAACGAGTCACAAAGTCTATTGAACAAGGAGAAATGGTTAACACAACGAGTCAAATAGACTAATTAACAAGTACAATTGTTTAACCCGACGAATCACAAGGACTAATGAACAAGGACAAATGGTCCACACAACGGGTCACATGGACTAATGAACAAGTACAATTGTTTAACACAACGAGTCATATGGGCTAATGAACAAGGACAAATGGTTGACACAACGAGTCACATGGACTAATGAACAATTACAATTGTTTAACACAACGAGTCACAAAGACTATTGAACAAGGACAAATGGTTCACACAACGAGTCACAAGGGCTAATGGACAAGGACAAATGGTTCACCCAATGAGTCACATTGACTAATAAAGTACAATTGTTTTAACACAAAGAGTCACATTCACTAATAAACAAGGACAAATAGTTCAGACAACGAGTCACAAGGGCTAATGAACAAGGACAAATGGTTCACACAACAAGTCATATTTACTAATAAATAAGGACAAGTGGTTCAGACAAAGACTCACAGGGCTAATCAACAAGGACAAATGGTTCACACAACGAGTCACATGGACTAATGAACAAGTACAATTGTTTTAATACAACGAGTCACAAGGACTAATGAACAAGGACAAATGGTTCACCCAACGAGTCATATGGACTAATGAAGTACAATTGCTTTAACACAAAGAGTCACAAGGACTAATGAACAAGGACAAGTGGTTTACACAACGAGTCACAAATACTAATTAACAAGGACAAATGGTTCACCCAACTGTGACTAATTAACAAGTATAATTATTTAACACAATGAGTCACAAGGACTAATGAACAAGGACAAATGGTTCACACAACGAGTCACATGGACTAATGAACAAATACAATTGTTAAACACAACGAGTCCCAAGGACTAATGAACAAGGACAAATGGTTTACACAACGAGTCACATGGACTAATGAACAATTATAATTGTTTAACACAACGCCTCACAAAGTCTATTGAACAAGGACAAATGGTTCACACAACGAGTCACATTCACTAATAAACAAGGACAAATGGTTGGATAACGAGTCAGAAGGGCTAATGAACAAGGACAAATGGTTCACACAACGAGTCACATGGACTAATGAACAAGTACAATTGTTTAACACAACGAGTGACAAGGACTAAGTATCAAGGACAAATGGTTCACACAACAAGTCACATTTACTAATAAACAAGGACAAATGGTTCAGACAAAGAGTCATAGGGCTAATCAACAAGGACAAATGGTTCACACAATGAGTCACATGGACTAATGAACAAGTACAATTGTTTTAATACAACGAGTCACAAGGACTAATGAACAAGGACAAATGGTTCACCCAACGAGTCACATGGACTAATGAAGTACAATTGTTTTAACACAAAGAGTCACAAGGACTAATGAACAGGGACAAGTGGTTTACACAACGAGTCACAAAGACTAATTAACAAAGACAAATGGTTCACCCAATTTGTGACTAATTAACAAGTATAATTATTTAACACAACGAGTCACAAGGACTAATGAACAAGGACAAATGGTTCACACAACGATTAACATGGACTAATGAACAAATACAATTATTTTAACACAACGAGTCACAAGGACTAATGAACAAGGACAAATGGTTTACACAATGAGTCACAAAGACTAATGAACAAGGACAAATGGTTCACCCAACGAGTCACATGAACTAATGAACAAGTACAATTGTTTAACACAACGACTTAAAAGGACTAATGAACAAGGATAAATGGTTTACACAACGAGTCACAAGGACTAATGAACAAGGACAAATGGTTCACACAACGAGTCAGATGGACTAATGAACAAATACAATTATTTAACACAAAGAGTCAAAAGGAATAATGAACAAGGAAAAATGGTTCACACAACGAGTCACCTGGAGTAATGAAGAATTACAATTGTTTAACATAATGTGTCACAAAGATTAATGAACAAGGACAAATGGTTTACACAATGAGTCAAAAGGACTAATAAACAAGGACAAATGGTTCACACAACGAGTCACATGGACTAATGAAAAAGTACAATTGTTTAGCACAACGAGTCACAAGGACTAATGAACAAAGACAAATGGTTCACACAACGCGTCACATGGACTAATGAACAAGTAAAATTGTTTAACACAACGAGTCACAAGGACAAATGGTTCACACAACGAGTCAGATGGACTAATGAACAAATACAATTATTTAACACAAAGAGTCAGAAGGAATAATGAACAAGGACAAATGGTTCACACAACGAGTCACCTGGAGTAATGAAGAATTACAATTGTTTAACATAATGTGTCACAATGATTAATGAACAAGGACAAATGGTTTACACAATGAGTCAAAAGGACTAATAAACAAGGACAAATGGTTCACACAACGAGTCACATGGACTAATGAAAAAGTACAATTGTTTAGCACAACGAGTCACAAGGACTAATGAACAAAGACAAATGGTTCACACAACGCGTCACATGGACTAATGAACAAGTAAAATTGTTTAACACAACGAGTCACAAGGACTAATGAACAAGGACAAATGGTTCACACAACGAGTCACGTGGACTAATGAACAATTACAATTGTTTAACACAACGAGTCACAAAGTCTATTGAACAAGGAGAAATGGTTCACACAATGAGTCAAATAGACTAATTAACAAGTACAATTGTTTAACCCGACGAATCACAAGGACTAATGAACAAGGACAAATGGTCCACACAACGGGTCACATGGACTAATGAACAAGTACAATTGTTTAACACAACGAGTCATAAGGGCTAATGAACAAGGACAAATGGTTGACACAACAAGTCACATGGACTAATGAACAATTACAATTGTTTAACACAACGAGTCACAAAGACTATTGAACAAGAACAAATGGTTCACACAACGAGTCACAAGGGCTAATGGACAAGGACAAATGGTTCACCCAATGAGTCACATTGACTAATAAAGTACAATTGTTTTAACACAAAGAGTCACATTCACTAATAAACAAGGACAAATAGTTGGACAACGAGTCACAAGGGCTAATAAACAAGGACAAATGGTTCACACAACAAGTCATATTTACTAATAAATAAGGACAAGTGGTTCAGACAAAGACTCACAGGGCTAATCAACAAGGACAAATGGTTCACACAACGAGTCACATGGACTAATGAACAAGTACAATTGTTTTAATACAACGAGTCACAAGGACTAATGAACAAGGACAAATGGTTCACCCAACGAGTCACATGAACTAATGAACAAGTACAATTGTTTAACACAACGACTTACAAGGACTAATGAACAAGGATAAATGGTTTACACAACGAGTCACAAGGACTAATGAACAAGGACAAATGGTTCACACAACGAGTCGCATGGACTAATGAACAAATACAATTATTTAACACAAAGAGTCAAAAGGAATAATGAACAAGGAAAAATGGTTCACACAACCAGTCACCTGGAGTAATGAAGAATTACAATTGTTTAACATAATGTGTCACAAAGATTAATGAACAAGGACAAATGGTTTACACAATGAGTCAAAAGGACTAATAAACAAGGACAAATGGTTCACACAACGAGTCACATGGACTAATGAAAAAGTACAATTGTTTAGCACAACGAGTCACAAGGACTAATGAACAAAGACAAATGGTTCACACAACGCGTCACATGGACTAATGAACAAGTAAAATTGTTTAACACAACGAGTCACAAGGACAAATGGTTCACACAACGAGTCAGATGGACTAATGAACAAATACAATTATTTAACACAAAGAGTCAGAAGGAATAATGAACAAGGACAAATGGTTCACACAACGAGTCACCTGGAGTAATGAAGAATTACAATTGTTTAACATAATGTGTCACAAAGATTAATGAACAAGGACAAATGGTTTACACATTGAGTCAAAAGGACTAATAAACAAGGACAAATGGTTCACACAACGAGTCACATGGACTAATGAAAAAGTACAATTGTTTAGCACAACGAGTCACAAGGACTAATGAACAAAGACAAATGGTTCACACAACGCGTCACATGGACTAATGAACAAGTAAAATTGTTTAACACAACGAGTCACAAGGACTAATGAACAAGGACAAATGGTTCACACAACGAGTCACGTGGACTAATGAACAATTACAATTGTTTAACACAACGAGTCACAAAGTCTATTGAACAAGGAGAAATGGTTCACACAATGAGTCAAATAGACTAATTAACAAGTACAATTGTTTAACCCGACGAATCACAAGGACTAATGAACAAGGACAAATGGTCCACACAACGGGTCACATGGACTAATGAACAAGTACAATTGTTTAACACAACGAGTCATAAGGGCTAATGAACAAGGACAAATGGTTGACACAACAAGTCACATGGACTAATGAACAATTACAATTGTTTAACACAACGAGTCACAAAGACTATTGAACAAGAACAAATGGTTCACACAACGAGTCACAAGGGCTAATGGACAAGGACAAATGGTTCACCCAATGAGTCACATTGACTAATAAAGTACAATTGTTTTAACACAAAGAGTCACATTCACTAATAAACAAGGACAAATAGTTCAGACAACGAGTCACAAGGGCTAATAAACAAGGACAAATGGTTCACACAACAAGTCATATTTACTAATAAATAAGGACAAGTGGTTCAGACAAAGACTCACAGGGCTAATCAACAAGGACAAATGGTTCACACAACGAGTCACATGGACTAATGAACAAGTACAATTGTTTTAATACAACGAGTCACAAGGACTAATGAACAAGGACAAATGGTTCACCCAACGAGTCACATGAACTAATGAACAAGTACAATTGTTTAACACAACGACTTACAAGGACTAATGAACAAGGATAAATGGTTTACACAACGAGTCACAAGGACTAATGAACAAGGACAAATGGTTCACACAACGAGTCGCATGGACTAATGAACAAATACAATTATTTAACACAAAGAGTCAAAAGGAATAATGAACAAGGAAAAATGGTTCACACAACGAGTCACCTGGAGTAATGAAGAATTACAATTGTTTAACATAATGTGTCACAAAGATTAATGAACAAGGACAAATGGTTTACACAATGAGTCAAAAGGACTAATAAACAAGGACAAATGGTTCACACAACGAGTCACATGGACTAATGAAAAAGTACAATTGTTTAGCACAACGAGTCACAAGGACTAATGAACAAAGACAAATGGTTCACACAACGCGTCACATGGACTAATGAACAAGTAAAATTGTTTAACACAACGAGTCACAAGGACAAATGGTTCACACAACGAGTCAGATGGACTAATGAACAAATACAATTATTTAACACAAAGAGAAGAAGGAATAATGAACAAGGACAAATGGTTCACACAACGAGTCACTGGAGTAATGAAGAATTACAATTGTTTAACATAATGTGTCACAAAGATTAATGAACAAGGACAAATGGTTTACACATTGAGTCAAAAGGACTAATAAACAAGGACAAATGGTTCACACAACGAGTCACATGGACTAATGAAAAAGTACAATTGTTTAGCACAACGAGTCACAAGGACTAATGAACAAAGACAAATGGTTCACACAACGCGTCACATGGACTAATGAACAAGTAAAATTGTTTAACACAACGAGTCACAAGGACTAATGAACAAGGACAAATGGTTCACACAACGAGTCACGTGGACTAATGAACAATTACAATTGTTTAACACAACGAGTCACAAAGTCTATTGAACAAGGAGAAATGGTTCACACAATGAGTCAAATAGACTAATTAACAAGTACAATTGTTTAACCCGACGAATCACAAGGACTAATGAACAAGGACAAATGGTCCACACAACGGGTCACATGGACTAATGAACAAGTACAATTGTTTAACACAACGAGTCATAAGGGCTAATGAACAAGGACAAATGGTTGACACAACAAGTCACATGGACTAATGAACAATTACAATTGTTTAACACAACGAGTCACAAAGACTATTGAACAAGAACAAATGGTTCACACAACGAGTCACAAGGGCTAATGGACAAGGACAAATGGTTCACCCAATGAGTCACATTGACTAATAAAGTACAATTGTTTTAACACAAAGAGTCACATTCACTAATAAACAAGGACAAATAGTTCAGACAACGAGTCACAAGGGCTAATAAACAAGGACAAATGGTTCACACAACAAGTCATATTTACTAATAAATAAGGACAAGTGGTTCAGACAAAGACTCACAGGGCTAATCAACAAGGACAAATGGTTCACACAACGAGTCACATGGACTAATGAACAAGTACAATTGTTTTAATACAACGAGTCACAAGGACTAATGAACAAGGACAAATGGTTCACCCAACGAGTCACATGAACTAATGAACAAGTACAATTGTTTAACACAACGACTTACAAGGACTAATGAACAAGGATAAATGGTTTACACAACGAGTCACAAGGACTAATGAACAAGGACAAATGGTTCACACAACGAGTCGCATGGACTAATGAACAAATACAATTATTTAACACAAAGAGTCAAAAGGAATAATGAACAAGGAAAAATGGTTCACACAACGAGTCACCTGGAGTAATGAAGAATTACAATTGTTTAACATAATGTGTCACAAAGATTAATGAACAAGGACAAATGGTTTACACAATGAGTCAAAAGGACTAATAAACAAGGACAAATGGTTCACACAACGAGTCACATGGACTAATGAAAAAGTACAATTGTTTAGCACAACGAGTCACAAGGACTAATGAACAAAGACAAATGGTTCACACAACGCGTCACATGGACTAATGAACAAGTAAAATTGTTTAACACAACGAGTCACAAGGACAAATGGTTCACACAACGAGTGTGGATGGACTAATGAACAAATACAATTATTTAACACAAAGAGTCAGAAGGAATAATGAACAAGGACAAATGGTTCACACAACGAGTCACCTGGAGTAATGAAGAATTACAATTGTTTAACATAATGTGTCACAAAGATTAATGAACAAGGACAAATGGTTTACACATTGAGTCAAAAGGACTAATAAACAAGGACAAATGGTTCACACAACGAGTCACATGGACTAATGAAAAAGTACAATTGTTTAGCACAACGAGTCACAAGGACTAATGAACAAAGACAAATGGTTCACACAACGCGTCACATGGACTAATGAACAAGTAAAATTGTTTAACACAACGAGTCACAAGGACTAATGAACAAGGACAAATGGTTCACACAACGAGTCACGTGGACTAATGAACAATTACAATTGTTTAACACAACGAGTCACAAAGTCTATTGAACAAGGAGAAATGGTTCACACAATGAGTCAAATAGACTAATTAACAAGTACAATTGTTTAACCCGACGAATCACAAGGACTAATGAACAAGGACAAATGGTCCACACAACGGGTCACATGGACTAATGAACAAGTACAATTGTTTAACACAACGAGTCATAAGGGCTAATGAACAAGGACAAATGGTTGACACAACAAGTCACATGGACTAATGAACAATTACAATTGTTTAACACAACGAGTCACAAAGACTATTGAACAAGAACAAATGGTTCACACAACGAGTCACAAGGGCTAATGGACAAGGACAAATGGTTCACCCAATGAGTCACATTGACTAATAAAGTACAATTGTTTTAACACAAAGAGTCACATTCACTAATAAACAAGGACAAATAGTTCAGACAACGAGTCACAAGGGCTAATAAACAAGGACAAATGGTTCACACAACAAGTCATATTTACTAATAAATAAGGACAAGTGGTTCAGACAAAGACTCACAGGGCTAATCAACAAGGACAAATGGTTCACACAACGAGTCACATGGACTAATGAACAAGTACAATTGTTTTAATACAACGAGTCACAAGGACTAATGAACAAGGACAAATGGTTCACCCAACGAGTCACATGAACTAATGAACAAGTACAATTGTTTAACACAACGACTTACAAGGACTAATGAACAAGGATAAATGGTTTACACAACGAGTCACAAGGACTAATGAACAAGGACAAATGGTTCACACAACGAGTCAGATGGACTAATGAACAAATACAATTATTTAACACAAAGAGTCAAAAGGAATAATGAACAAGGAAAAATGGTTCACACAACGAGTCACCTGGAGTAATGAAGAATTACAATTGTTTAACATAATGTGTCACAAAGATTAATGAACAAGGACAAATGGTTTACACAATGAGTCAAAAGGACTAATAAACAAGGACAAATGGTTCACACAACGAGTCACATGGACTAATGAAAAAGTACAATTGTTTAGCACAACGAGTCACAAGGACTAATGAACAAAGACAAATGGTTCACACAACGCGTCACATGGACTAATGAACAAGTAAAATTGTTTAACACAACGAGTCACAAGGACAAATGGTTCACACAACGAGTCAGATGGACTAATGAACAAATACAATTATTTAACACAAAGAGTCAGAAGGAATAATGAACAAGGACAAATGGTTCACACAACGAGTCACCTGGAGTAATGAAGAATTACAATTGTTTAACATAATGTGTCACAAAGATTAATGAACAAGGACAAATGGTTTACACATTGAGTCAAAAGGACTAATAAACAAGGACAAATGGTTCACACAACGAGTCACATGGACTAATGAAAAAGTACAATTGTTTAGCACAACGAGTCACAAGGACTAATGAACAAAGACAAATGGTTCACACAACGCGTCACATGGACTAATGAACAAGTAAAATTGTTTAACACAACGAGTCACAAGGACTAATGAACAAGGACAAATGGTTCACACAACGAGTCACGTGGACTAATAAACAATTACAATTGTTTAACACAACGAGTCACAAAGTCTATTGAACAAGGAGAAATGGTTCACACAATGAGTCAAATAGACTAATTAACAAGTACAATTGTTTAACCCGACGAATCACAAGGACTAATGAACAAGGACAAATGGTCCACACAACGGGTCACATGGACTAATGAACAAGTACAATTGTTTAACACAACGAGTCATAAGGGCTAATGAACAAGGACAAATGGTTGACACAACAAGTCACATGGACTAATGAACAATTACAATTGTTTAACACAACGAGTCACAAAGACTATTGAACAAGAACAAATGGTTCACACAACGAGTCACAAGGGCTAATGGACAAGGACAAATGGTTCACCCAATGAGTCACATTGACTAATAAAGTACAATTGTTTTAACACAAAGAGTCACATTCACTAATAAACAAGGACAAATAGTTCAGACAACGAGTCACAAGGGCTAATAAACAAGGACAAATGGTTCACACAACAAGTCATATTTACTAATAAATAAGGACAAGTGGTTCAGACAAAGACTCACGGGGGCTAATCAACAAGGACAAATGGTTCACACAACGAGTCACATGGACTAATGAACAAGTACAATTGTTTTAATACAACGAGTCACAAGGACTAATGAACAAGGACAAATGGTTCACCCAACGAGTCACATGAACTAATGAACAAGTACAATTGTTTAACACAACGACTTACAAGGACTAATGAACAAGGATAAATGGTTTACACAACGAGTCACAAGGACTAATGAACAAGGACAAATGGTTCACACAACGAGTCGCATGGACTAATGAACAAATACAATTATTTAACACAAAGAGTCAAAAGGAATAATGAACAAGGAAAAATGGTTCACACAACGAGTCACCTGGAGTAATGAAGAATTACAATTGTTTAACATAATGTGTCACAAAGATTAATGAACAAGGACAAATGGTTTACACAATGAGTCAAAAGGACTAATAAACAAGGACAAATGGTTCACACAACGAGTCACATGGACTAATGAAAAAGTACAATTGTTTAGCACAACGAGTCACAAGGACTAATGAACAAAGACAAATGGTTCACACAACGCGTCACATGGACTAATGAACAAGTAAAATTGTTTAACACAACGAGTCACAAGGACAAATGGTTCACACAACGAGTCAGATGGACTAATGAACAAATACAATTATTTAACACAAAGAGTCAGAAGGAATAATGAACAAGGACAAATGGTTCACACAACGAGTCACCTGGAGTAATGAAGAATTACAATTGTTTAACATAATGTGTCACAAAGATTAATGAACAAGGACAAATGGTTTACACATTGAGTCAAAAGGACTAATAAACAAGGACAAATGGTTCACACAACGAGTTACAAGGACTAATGAAAAAGTACAATTGTTTAGCACAACGAGTCACAAGGACTAATGAACAAAGACAAATGGTTCACACAACGCGTCACATGGACTAATGAACAAGTAAAATTGTTTAACCCGACGAATCACAAGGACTAATGAACAAGGACAAATGGTCCACACAACGGGTCACATGGACTAATGAACAAGTACAATTGTTTAACACAACGAGTCATATGGGCTAATGAACAAGGACAAATGGTTGACACAACGAGTCACATGGACTAATGAACAATTACAATTGTTTAACACAACGAGTCACAAAGACTATTGAACAAGGACAAATGGTTCACACAACGAGTCACAAGGGCTAATGCACAAGGACAAATGGTTCACCCAATGAGTCACATTGACTAATAAAGTACAATTGTTTTAACACAAAGAGTCACATTCACTAATAAACAAGGACAAATAGTTCAGACAACGAGTCACAAGGGCTAATGAACAAGGACAAATGGTTCACACAACAAGTCATATTTACTAATAAATAAGGACAAGTGGTTCAGACAAAGACTCACAGGGCTAATCAACATGGACAAATGGTTCACACAACGAGTCACATGGACTAATGAACAAGTACAATTGTTTTAATACAACGAGTCACAAGGACTAATGAACAAGGACAAATGGTTCACCCAACGAGTCATATGGACTAATGAAGTACAATTGCTTTAACACAAAGAGTCACAAGGACTAATGAACAAGGACAAGTGGTTTACACAACGAGTCACAAAGACTAATTAACAAGGACAAATGGTTCACCCAACTGTGACTAATTAACAAGTATAATTATTTAACACAACGAGTCACAAGGACTAATGAACAAGGACAAATGGTTCACACAACGAGTCACATGGACTAATGAACAAATACAATTGTTAAACACAACGAGTCCCAAGGACTAATGAACAAGGACAAATAGTTTACACAACGAGTCACATGGACTAATGAACAATTATAATTGTTTAACACAACGCCTCACAAAGTCTATTGAACAAGGACAAATGGTTCACACAACGAGTCACATTCACTAATAAACAAGGACAAATGGTTCGCACAACGAGTCACAAGGGCTAATGAACAAGGACAAATGGTTCACACAACGAGTCACATGGACTAATGAACAAGTACAATTGTTTAACACAACGAGTGACAAGGACTAAGTATCAAGGACAAATGGTTCACACAACAAGTCACATTTACTAATAAACAAGGACAAATGGTTCTGACAAAGAGTCATAGGGCTAATCAACAAGGACAAATGGTTCACACAATGAGTCACATGGACTAATGAACAAGTACAATTGTTTTAATACAACGAGTCACAAGGACTAATGAACAAGGACAAATGGTTCACCCAACGAGTCACATGGACTAATGAAGTACAATTGTTTTAACACAAAGAGTCACAAGGACTAATGAACAGGGACAAGTGGTTTACACAACGAGTCACAAAGACTAATTAACAAAGACAAATGGTTCACCCAACTGTGACTAATTAACAAGTATAATTATTTAACACAACGAGTCACAAGGACTAATGAACAAGGACAAATGGTTCACACAACGATTAACATGGACTAATGAACAAATACAACTGTTTAACACAACGAGTCACAAGGACTAATGAACAAGGACAAATGGTTTACACAATGAGTCACAAAGACTAATGAACAAGGACAAATGGTTCACCCAACGAGTCACATGAACTAATGAACAAGTACAATTGTTTAACACAACGACTTACAAGGACTAATGAACAAGGATAAATGGTTTACACAACGAGTCACAAGGACTAATGAACAAGGACAAATGGTTCACACAACGAGTCAGATGGACTAATGAACAAATACAATTATTTAACACAAAGAGTCAAAAGGAATAATGAACAAGGAAAAATGGTTCACACAACGAGTCACCTGGAGTAATGAAGAATTACAATTGTTTAACATAATGTGTCACAAAGATTAATGAACAAGGACAAATGGTTTACACAATGAGTCAAAAGGACTAATAAACAAGGACAAATGGTTCACACAACGAGTCACATGGACTAATGAAAAAGTACAATTGTTTAGCACAACGAGTCACAAGGACTAATGAACAAAGACAAATGGTTCACACAACGCGTCACATGGACTAATGAACAAGTAAAATTGTTTAACACAACGAGTCACAAGGACAAATGGTTCACACAACGAGTCAGATGGACTAATGAACAAATACAATTATTTAACACAAAGAGTCAGAAGGAATAATGAACAAGGACAAATGGTTCACACAACGAGTCACCTGGAGTAATGAAGAATTACAATTGTTTAACATAATGTGTCACAAAGATTAATGAACAAGGACAAATGGTTTACACAATGAGTCAAAAGGACTAATAAACAAGGACAAATGGTTCACACAACGAGTCACATGGACTAATGAAAAAGTACAATTGTTTAGCACAACGAGTCACAAGGACTAATGAACAAAGACAAATGGTTCACACAACGCGTCACATGGACTAATGAACAAGTAAAATTGTTTAACACAACGAGTCACAAGGACTAATGAACAAGGACAAATGGTTCACACAACGAGTCACGTGGACTAATGAACAATTACAATTGTTTAACACAACGAGTCACAAAGTCTATTGAACAAGGAGAAATGGTTCACACAATGAGTCAAATAGACTAATTAACAAGTACAATTGTTTAACCCGACGAATCACAAGGACTAATGAACAAGGACAAATGGTCCACACAACGGGTCACATGGACTAATGAACAAGTACAATTGTTTAACACAACGAGTCATAAGGGCTAATGAACAAGGACAAATGGTTGACACAACAAGTCACATGGACTAATGAACAATTACAATTGTTTAACACAACGAGTCACAAAGACTATTGAACAAGAACAAATGGTTCACACAACGAGTCACAAGGGCTAATGGACAAGGACAAATGGTTCACCCAATGAGTCACATTGACTAATAAAGTACAATTGTTTTAACACAAAGAGTCACATTCACTAATAAACAAGGACAAATAGTTCAGACAACGAGTCACAAGGGCTAATGAACAAGGACAAATGGTTCACACAACAAGTCATATTTACTAATAAATAAGGACAAGTGGTTCAGACAAAGACTCACAGGGCTAATCAACAAGGACAAATGGTTCACACAACGAGTCACATGGACTAATGAACAAGTACAATTGTTTTAATACAACGAGTCACAAGGACTAATGAACAAGGACAAATGGTTCACCCAACGAGTCATATGGACTAATGAAGTACAATTGCTTTAACACAAAGAGTCACAAGGACTAATTAACAAGGACAAATGGTTCACCCAACTGTGACTAATTAACAAGTATAATTATTTAACACAACGAGTCACAAGGACTAATGAACAAGGACAAATGGTTCACACAACGAGTCACATGGACTAATGAACAAATACAATTGTTAAACACAACGAGTCCCAAGGACTAATGAACAAGGACAAATGGTTTACACAACGAGTCACATGGACTAATGAACAATTATAATTGTTTAACACAACGCCTCACAAAGTCTATTGAACAAGGACAAATGGTTCACACAACGAGTCACATTCACTAATAAACAAGGACAAATGGTTGGATAACGAGTCAGAAGGGCTAATGAACAAGGACAAATGGTTCACACAACGAGTCACATGGACTAATGAACAAGTACAATTGTTTAACACAACGAGTGACAAGGACTAAGTATCAAGGACAAATGGTTCACACAACAAGTCACATTTACTAATAAACAAGGACAAATGGTTCAGACAAAGAGTCATAGGGCTAATCAACAAGGACAAATGGTTCACACAACGAGTCACATGGACTAATGAACAAGTACATTTGTTTTAATACGAGTCACAAGGACTAATGAACAAGGACAAATGGTTCACCCAACGAGTCACATGGACTAATGAAGTACAATTGTTTTAACACAAAGAGTCACAACGACTAATGAACAAGGACAAGTGGTTTACACAACGAGTCACAAAGACTAATTAACAAAGACAAATGGTTCACCCAACTGTGACTACTTAACAAGTATAATTATTTAACACAACGAGTCACAAGGACTAATGAACAAGGACAAATGGTTCACACAACGATTAACATGGACTAATGAAAAAATACAACTGTTTAACACAACGAGTCACAAGGACTAATGAACAAGGACAAATGGTTTACACAATGAGTCACAAAGACTAATGAACAAGGACAAATGGTTCACCCAACGAGTCACATGAACTAATGAACAAGTACAATTGTTTAACACAACGACTTACAAGGACTAATGAACAAGGATAAATGGTTTACACAACGAGTCACAAGGACTAATGAACAAGGACAAATGGTTCACACAACGAGTCACATGGACTAATGAACAAATACAATTATTTAATACAAAGAGTCAGAAGGAATAATGAACAAGGACAAATGGTTCACACAACGAGTCACCTGGAGTAATGAAGAATTACAATTGTTTAACATAATGTGTCACAAAGATTAATGAACAAGGACAAATGGTTTACACAATGAGTCAAAAGGACTAATAAACAAGGACAAATGGTTCACACAACGAGTCACATGGACTAATGAAAAAGTACAATTGTTTAGCACAACGAGTCACAAGGACTAATGAACAAAGACAAATGGTTCACACAACGCGTCACATGGACTAATGAACAAGTAAAATTGTTTAACACAACGAGTCACAAGGACTAATGAACAAGGACAAATGGTTCACACAACGAGTCACGTGGACTAATGAACAATTATAATTGTTTAATGAGAATGAGTCACAAAGACTATTGAACAAGGAGAAATGGTTCACACAACGAGTCAAATAGACTAATGAACAAGTACAATTGTTTAACCCGACGAATCACAAGGACTAAGGAACAAGGACAAATGGTCCACACAACGGGTCACATGGACTAATGAACAAGTACAATTGTTTAACACAACGAGTCATAAGGGCTAATGAACAAGGACAAATGGTTGACACAACGAGTCACATGGACAAATGAACAATTACAATTGTTTAACACAACGAGTCACAAAGACTATTGAACAAGGACAAATGGTTCACACAACGAGTCACAAGGGCTAATGGACAAGGACAAATGGTTCACCCAATGAGTCACATTGACTAATGAAGTACAATTGTTTTAACACAAAGAGTCACATTCACTAATAAACAAGGACAAATAGTTCAGACAACGAGTCACAAGGGCTAATGAACAAGGACAAATGGTTCACACAACAAGTCATATTTACTAATAAATAAGGACAAGTGGTTCAGACAAAGATTCACAGGGCTAATCAACAAGGACAAATGGTTCACACAACGAGTCACATGGACTAATGAACAAGTACAATTGTTGTAATACAACGAGTCATAAGGACTAATGAACAAGGACAAATGGTTCACCCAACGAGTCATATGGACTAATGAAGTACAATTGCTTTAACACAAAGAGTCACAAGGACTAATGAACAAGGACAAGTGGTTTACACAACGAGTCACAAAGACTAATTAACAAGGACAAATGGTTCACCCAACTGTGACTAATTAACAAGTATAATTATTTAACACAACGAGTCACAAGGACTAATGAACAAGGACAAATGGTTCACACAACGAGTCACATGGACTAATGAACAAATACAATTGTTAAACACAACGAGTCCCAAGGACTAATGAACAAGGACAAATGGTTGTACAACGAGTCACATGGACTAATGAACAATTATAATTGTTTAACACAACGCCTCACAAAGTCTATTGAACAAGGACAAATGGTTCACACAACGAGTCACATTCACTAATAAACAAGGACAAATGGTTCAGACAACGAGTCACAAGGACTAATGAACAAGGACAAATGGTTCACACAACGAGTCACATGGACTAATGAACAAGTACAATTGTTTAACACAACGAGTGACAAGGACTAAGTATCAAGGACAAATGGTTCACACAACAAGTCACATTTACTAATAAACAAGGATAAAATGGTTCAGACAAAGAGTCATAGGGCTAATCAACAAGGACAAATGGTTCACACAACGAGTCACATGGACTAATGAACAAGTACAATTGTTTTAATACAACGAGTCACAAGGACTAATGAACAAGGACAAATGGTTCACCCAACGAGTCACATGGACTAATGAAGTACAATTGTTTTAACACAAAGAGTCACAAGGACTAATGAACAAGGACAAGTGGTTTACACAACGAGTCACAAAGACTAATTAACAAAGACAAATGGTTCACCCAACTGTGACTAATTAACAAGTATAATTATTTAACACAACGAGTCACAAGGACTAATGAACAAGGACAAATGGTTCACACAACGATTAACATGGACTAATGAACAAATACAACTGTTTAACACAACGAGTCACAAGGACTAATGAACAAGGACAAATGGTTTACACAATGAGTCACAAAGACTAATGAACAAGACAAATGGTTCACCCAACGAGTCACATGAACTAATGAACAAGTACAATTGTTTAACACAACGACTGGAGCGTATACGGAGCGGAAGACTTAATTGTGAATTCAAGTGAAGCGAGAGATCCGAATGCACTAGGTGCAACCCGACCTGATCGTGCCACTTGAGGCATTTCGGGCGGCGGAAGTCTTTTTGTTTGGTTTTTGTGTTTATGTTGTGCAGAATAAAGGATATTTGCTTCGATTTCTTGTGAGGAGATCGAACCAATGGGATATTTGCTATCACTAGACCTATAGCGATAACAATGGGGATTTACTCGAAAACGCGTCAAGTAATTCAACTTAAACTGCGGAGCACGTCCTTAGTTCAAGGCAAGACTCGAAATCATCGATTCTTTGAAAAAGATTGAAACAACAAGTTTCTCTCTCTAAAAGGTTTTTTCTTCAACTTGGATGATTTACAAAAGAGGAGGTTAGGTCCTTATATAGGATAAAAAACCTTGGCCTCCAAGCAAGCATTTAATGCTAGTTTGTAAGTTTCTAGGATGAATGAACATAGAACTCACAAACTAGACTATTTTGTCAACTTTTATTCTACCTAGTTTGAAAATGCAAAAACTAAGAATAGGATTCTTCTCCCCTTGTTGGATGCCGCCACTTCCCTCTCCCCTTGCTTGATGCCGCCACTTCCCTCGTTCCCACACGGTTTCAACGTTCACACGGCCTTGAGTCTCGACTGCGCATATTTCCATTCTTTTATTTGAGCCCATCCAATTTTTGTGTGTGAATAACGCATTACTTGGGCTTGGTTTTGCTTGGTCCTCTAAATTAAGCACAACCTCTTCCATGTGGTCGATATTTGCATCAGGTCGTTTATTAATCGTCCCGCCATACGCATCAAATTCTCTCCCTTAAAAAAGAATTGTCCTCAATTCTTGCCTCAGTATGCCGGGGTCAAAGATGAATATTATAAACCCGAACAACCCCGAACACGTAGTCGAATCTTTGATGCCACCGGGATCAAAACAAATCTGGAAGTTAGATTCGAACTTGATTAAGAACATGAAGCAGTTTACGCACCCCGTTGATCCTTCCTTTAGCTCATCATCTTCAATGTAGTCTTCACGTTTATCCATCTCCGGTGATTTGAATTTGTAATGAGTATTGTAAATCACAACCATTTTGTTTTTGTGCCATCTTTGCTTGTGCTTTACTTTCTTGTGATTTCCTTCCCACCACCTTCCATGCACAATTCTACTCGAAGCAACAAGATCATCATGAGCTTCCACGAAAATTGACTTTAATAAGAAATTAGGGTTCCCACCATGTAGCTTCTCGTCAATGTATTTGTCAATTGGTGATTGATACGGTTCTTTGACTTGATACGGTTCCCACCTTCGTATCACATACTGCACGTCTTTCTGGAGTTGGGGCCAATGAAAATGCTCTTTGAGAATATCTATAGTTTTGTTTACTCCGAAATGTCCTCCAAGTCCACCTTCATGAGCTTCCCGAATAAGGAGCTCCCGAGTTGGAAGTTTTGGAACACAAAGTCTATTATCCTTGAAGAGGAAACCACCTGGACTAACGAACTCATCATGAGTTCCGGACTTGCAAATCTCGAAGGTTTCTCCAAAGTCGGGATCATGCTCGTAGTAATCCTTCAATGCCTCAAATCCAAGTGATCGGACATCGAGCACGTTCAATAATGAGTACCGTCGTGAGGGAGCATCGGCCACCACATTACTCTTGCCACGTTTACACTTTGATGAAAGTTGAAAGGATTGCAGGAACTCCACCCACTTGGCATGCCGTGGATTTAACTTTTGTTGTCCATTGATGTGCTTCAGTGATTCGTGGTCCGAGTGGAGGATGAAATGACTCGGCCAAAGGTAGTGACTCCAACGTTGAAGAGCTCTCACGATAGCATAAAATTCTTTGTCGTACGTCGAGTAATTGAGCCGGGCTCCATTCAATTTCTCGGAGAAATAAGTGATGGGTCGCTTTCCTTGTATTAGTACGGCTCCAATTCTAACACCGCTTGCGTCACATTCCATCTCAAATGGTTGAGTGAAATCCGGGAGTGCCAATAACGGTGCCTCGCAAAGTTTCGGAATAATGGTTTCGAACTCCTTTTGAGCGGCTGGGGTCCATACGAAGGTTCCCCTTTTCGTACACTCGATGATAGGACTAGTAATGGTACTAAAGTCCCGAACGAACCTCCGATAGAATGATGCGAGTCCATGAAATGATCGGGCCTCCGTGGTGGTCTCAGGAGTAGGCCATGACTTGATTGCTTCAAGTTTGATTTGATCCGCCGAAACCCCATCTTTAGATACCATATAGTCGAGAAAGATGACACTCTCGACCCACAACGACCACTTCTCCTTCTTTTCATAGAGTTTTCGCCTCGAAGTATGTCGGACACCTCTCGAAGGTGTAGGGAATGTTCTTTCTCAGTTCGATTGTACCCCAAAATGTCATCCAAATAGACGACAACAAATCTGCTCAAGAAAGGTTTGAGTACCTCGTTCATGAGTCGCATAAAAGTACTCGGAGCATTGGTTAATCCGAATGGCATGACGGTCCACTCGTATAACCCATGTCTATTCTTGAACGCGGTTTTCCACCTATCCCTTTCTCTCATTCGCATCTGGTGATAACCACTTCTCAAGTCGATCTCAGAAAAGATCTCGGACCCATGTAACTCATCAAGCATGTCGTTAAGCCTTGGGGTAGGAAAACGATATTTGATAGTTATGTTGGTCATGGCTTGACTATCAATGCACATTCGCCACGTCCCATCCTTCTTTGGGACAAGTAGAGTAGGGACGGCACATGGAATCAGGTTTTCACGAACATAGCCTCGATCCATTAGCTCCTCCATTTGTCGTTGCAACTCTTTTGTTTCCAACGGGTTGCATCGATAGGCCGCTTTGTTCGGTAACGATGCTTCGGGAATGAGATCAATTTGGCGTTCGATCCCTCTAATAGTTGGTAAACCAACGGGTAGGTTCTTGGGAAAGACATCCTTGAATTCCTCATCCAAGATTGGCACAAGATTAGGATTGTCTTGAGTTGCATCGTCATAACTTGTATGATCACTTTCTTCGATGTAAGTTTCATCATAAACTCCTTCCAATTCTTCATCAAAAACAATTGGTTGATTTGGATCAAATAAAGAAGTTCCTTTTGTATGAGGTTCATCCTCAAAAGAAAATATGTCATCTTCAATCACATCTTTAATTTGATCATCGTCACTCAATGGCTCTATAATCTCGTCCTTTTCTCTTTCTTCGAAATTGAACACATCACCCAATCGTTCCTCCTCATCAAACAACTCATCCCGATAAGCAATAGCGTCTCTCAAGGTATTCAATAGTTCATTTGGACACGCGCTTTGATAGTGCCCAAACCCCGGACACTTTAAACATCGTACTTTGGAGAGACTTGTTCCCTTAGAATCGGGCGCTCTTGCCGCGGAACTTGGGGTTGCAGCCGACTTGGGTTCGCCAACACTATTCGTCGTGCTCCATTGTTTGAGATTGGCGATCTTACGATAAGTCGTAAGCGTATAAGTTGCTGGAACATATTTCTTACGCAACTTGCGTTTAAGAGAATCCCAAGAAGATAATTTCCTTTTCCCAGCGCGAGCACGCCTTGCTTTCAAACTCTCGTACCATAGTGAAGCCCCTCCACTAAGTCTTTGAATAGCGTACTTGCAACGTTTCGCGTCATCCAGAACTTCAAAATCAAACATTCGTTCGATTTTCCGTTCCCATTCTAGGTAGTCCTTTGGGTCCGTGCCTCCCGTGAACTCGGGTAGTTCACTCACTTCGAACTCTTCAACGGTTCGTTCTCGTCTAGGCAACCACTTGGAATCGTTTTCTTGTAACTTTTTCAAGGCTCTTTGAAGATTCTCAAGAAAGTTGGGATCGTCGAAATTCATTTCGATGTTGTTTGTTTGAAATTTCGAAACTCCTCTTTTTTTTTTTGATGGTGAACAGTACCGTGAACAGTGATTTTGTGGTTTTTTTTTTTTTTTTTTTTTGTTCAATTCATACCTTCAAGATCCAATCGATTAAACCTCAACTACCTCGCCGAGTTTAATCTTTGAATACCAAGCGCGTTGGATATTCAACTATCAACTGATTGGGACCTCCTTAGGACCGTCTTGATTTTTTTTGGGGTGATCAAGAGCCGAAGCTCTGATACCATTTGGAGCGTATACGGAGCGGAAGACTTAATTGTGAATTCAAGTGAAGCGAGAGATCCGAATGCACTAGGTGCAACCCGACCTGATCGTGCCACTTGAGGCGTTTTGGGGCGAAGCGGAAGTCTTTTTGTTTGGTTTTTGTGTTTATGTTGTGCAGGAATAAAAGGATATTTGCTTCGATTTCTTGTGAGGAGATCGAACCAATGGGAAATTTGCTATCACTAGACCTATAGCGATAACAATGGGGAATTACTCGAAAACGCGTCAAGTAATTCAACTTAAACTGCGGAACACGTCCTTAGTTCAAGGCAAGACTCGAAATCATCGATTCTTTGAAAAAGATTGAAACAACAAGTTTCTCTCTCTAAAAGGTTTTTTCTTCAACTTGGATGATTTACAAAAGAGGAGGTTAGGTCCTTATATAGGATAAAAAACCTTGGCCTCCAAGCAAGCATTTAATGCTAGTTTGTAAGTTTCTAGGATGAATGAACATAGAACTCACAAACTAGACTATTTTGTCAACTTTTATTCTACCTAGTTTGAAAATGCAAAAACTAAGAATAGGATTCTTCTCCCCTTGTTGGATGCCGCCACTTCCCTCTCCCCTTGCTTGATGCCGCCACTTCCCTCGTTCCCACACGGTTTCAACGTTCAAACGGCCTTGAGTCTCGACTGCGCATATTTCCATTCTTTTATTTGAGCCCATCCAATTTTTGTGTGTGAATAACGCATTACTTGGGCTTGGTTTTGCTTGGTCCTCTAAATTAAGCACAACCTCTTCCATGTGGTCGATATTTGCATCAGGTCGTTTATTAATCGTCCCGTCATACGCATCAACGACTTACAAGGACTAATGAACAAGGATAAATGGTTTACACAACGAGTCACAAGGACTAATAAACAAGGACAAATGGTTCACACAACGAGTCAGATGGACTAATGAACAAATACAATTATTTAACACAAAGAGTCAGGAGGAATAATGAACAAGGACAAATGGTTCACACAACGAGTCACCTGGAGTAATGAAGAATTACAATTGTTTAACATAATGTGTCACAAAGATTAATGAAAAAGGACAAATGGTTTACACAATGAGTCAAAAGGACTAATAAACAAGGACAAATGGTTCACACAGCGAGTCACATGGACTAATGAAAAAGTACAATTGTTTAGCACAACGAGTCACAAGGACTAATGAACAAAATGGTTCACACAACGCGTCACATGGACTAATGAACAAGTAAAATTGTTTAACACAACGAGTCACAAGGACTAATGAACAAGGACAAATGGTTCACACAACGAGTCACGTGGACTAATGAACAATTACAATTGTTTAACACAACGAGTCACAAAGACTATTGAACAAGGAGAAATGGTTCACACAACGAGTCAAATAGACTAATGAACAAGTACAATTGTTTAACCCGACGAATCACAAGGACTAATGAACAAGGACAAATGGTCCACACAACGGGTCACATGGACTAATGAACAAGGACAAATGGTTCACACAACGAGTCACAAGGGCTAATGGACAAGGACAAATGGTTCACCCAATGAGTCACATTGACTAATGAAGTACAATTGTTTTAACACAAAGAGTCACATTCACTAATAAACAAGGACAAATAGTTCAGACAACGAGTCACAAGGGCTAATGAACAAGGACAAATGGTTCACACAACAAGTCATATTTACTAATAAATAAGGGGTTCAGACAAAGACTCACAAGGCTAATCAACAAGGACAAATGGTTCACACAACGAGTCACATGGACTAATGAACAAGTACAATTGTTTTAATACAACGAGTCACAAGGACTAATGAACAAGGACAAATGGTTCACCCAACGAGTCATATGGACTAATGAAGTACAATTGCTTTAACACAAAGAGTCACAAGGACTAATGAACAAGGACAAGTGGTTTACACAACGAGTCACAAAGACTAATTAACAAGGACAAATGGTTCACCCAACTGTGACTAATTAACAAGTATAATTATTTAACACAACGAGTCACAAGGACTAATGAACAAGGACAAATGGTTCACACAACGAGTCACATGGACTAATGAACAAATACAATTGTTAAACACAACGAGTCCCAAGGACTAATGAACAAGGACAAATGGTTTACACAACGAGTCACATGGACTAATGAACAATTATAATTGTTTAACACAACGCCTCACAAA
This sequence comes from Silene latifolia, assembly GCF_048544455.1. Lineage (NCBI taxonomy): Eukaryota > Viridiplantae > Streptophyta > Magnoliopsida > Caryophyllales > Caryophyllaceae > Silene > Silene latifolia. The sequence continues at coordinate 1,351,389 of NW_027413125.1, forward strand.
GTCTATTGAACAAGGACAAATGGTTCACACAACGAGTCACATTCACTAATAAACAAGGACAAATGGTTCAGACAACGAGTCACAAGGGCTAATGAACAAGGACAAATGGTTCACACAACGAGTCACATGGACTAATGAACAAGTACAATTGTTTAACACAACGAGTGACAAGGACTAAGTATCAAGGACAAATGGTTCACACAACAAGTCACATTTACTAATAAACAAGGACAAATGGTTCAGACAAAGAGTCATAGGGCTAATCAACAAGGACAAATGGTTCACACAATGAGTCACATGGACTAATGAACAAGTACAATTGTTTTAATACAACGAGTCACAAGGACTAATGAACAAGGACAAATGGTTCACCCAACGAGTCACATGGACTAATGAAGTACAATTGTTTTAACACAAAGAGTCACAAGGACTAATGAACAGGGACAAGTGGTTTACACAACGAGTCACAAAGACTAATTAACAAAGACAAATGGTTCACCCAACTGTGACTAATTAACAAGTATAATTATTTAACACAACGAGTCACAAGGACTAATGAACAAGGACAAATGGTTCACACAACGATTAACATGGACTAATGAACAAATACAACTGTTTAACACATTGAGTCACAAGGACTAATGAACAAGGACAAATGGTTTACACAATGAGTCACAAAGACTAATGAACAAGGACAAATGGTTCACCCAACGAGTCACATGAACTAATGAACAAGTACAATTGTTTAACACAACGACTTACAAGGACTAATGAACAAGGATAAATGGTTTACACAACGAGTCACAAGGACTAATGAACAAGGACAAATGGTTCACACAACGAGTCAGATGGACTAATGAACAAATACAATTATTTAACACAAAGAGTCAAAAGGAATAATGAACAAGGAAAAATGGTTCACACAACGAGTCACCTGGAGTAATGAAGAATTACAATTGTTTAACATAATGTGTCACAAAGATTAATGAACAAGGACAAATGGTTTACACAATGAGTCAAAAGGACTAATAAACAAGGACAAATGGTTCACACAACGAGTAACATGGACTAATGAAAAAGTACAATTGTTTAGCACAACGAGTCACAAGGACTAATGAACAAAGACAAATGGTTCACACAACGCGTCACATGGACTAATGAACAAGTAAAATTGTTTAACACAACGAGTCACAAGGACAAATGGTTCACACAACGAGTCAGATGGACTAATGAACAAATACAATTATTTAACACAAAGAGTCAGAAGGAATAATGAACAAGGACAAATGGTTCACACAACGAGTCACCTGGAGTAATGAAGAATTACAATTGTTTAACATAATGTGTCACAAAGATTAATGAACAAGGACAAATGGTTTACACAATGAGTCAAAAGGACTAATAAACAAGGACAAATGGTTCACACAACGAGTCACATGGACTAATGAAAAAGTACAATTGTTTAGCACAACGAGTCACAAGGACTAATGAACAAAGACAAATGGTTCACACAACGCGTCACATGGACTAATGAACAAGTAAAATTGTTTAACACAACGAGTCACAAGGACTAATGAACAAGGACAAATGGTTCACACAACGAGTCACGTGGACTAATGAACAATTACAATTGTTTAACACAACGAGTCACAAAGTCTATTGAACAAGGAGAAATGGTTCACACAATGAGTCAAATAGACTAATTAACAAGTACAATTGTTTAACCCGACGAATCACAAGGACTAATGAACAAGGACAAATGGTCCACACAACGGGTCACATGGACTAATGAACAAGTACAATTGTTTAACACAACGAGTCATAAGGGCTAATGAACAAGGACAAATGGTTCACACAACAAGTCACATGGACTAATGAACAATTACAATTGTTTAACACAACGAGTCACAAAGACTATTGAACAAGAACAAATGGTTCACACAACGAGTCACAAGGGCTAATGGACAAGGACAAATGGTTCACCCAATGAGTCACATTGACTAATAAAGTACAATTGTTTTAACACAAAGAGTCGCATTCACTAATAAACAAGGACAAATAGTTCAGACAACGAGTCACAAGGGCTAATGAACAAGGACAAATGGTTCACACAACAAGTCATATTTACTAATAAATAAGGACAAGTGGTTCAGACAAAGACTCACAGGGCTAATCAACAAGGACAAATGGTTCACACAACGAGTCACATGGACTAATGAACAAGTACAATTGTTTTAATACAACGAGTCACAAGGACTAATGAACAAGGACAAATGGTTCACCCAACGAGTCATATGGACTAATGAAGTACAATTGCTTTAACACAAAGAGTCACAAGGACTAATGAACAAGGACAAGTGGTTTACACAACGAGTCACAAAGACTAATTAACAAGGACAAATGGTTCACCCAACTGTGACTAATTAACAAGTATAATTATTTAACACAACGAGTCACAAGGACTAATGAACAAGGACAAATGGTTCACACAACGAGTCACATGGACTAATGAACAAATACAATTGTTAAACACAACGAGTCCCAAGGACTAATGAACAAGGACAAATGGTTTACACAACGAGTCACATGGACTAATGAACAATTATAATTGTTTAACACAACGCCTCACATAGTCTATTGAACAAGGACAAATGGTTCACACAACGAGTCACATTCACTAATAAACAAGGACAAATGGTTCGAGATAACGAGTCACAAGGGCTAATGAACAAGGACAAATGGTTCACACAACGAGTCACATGGACTAATGAACAAGTACAATTGTTTAACACAACGAGTGACAAGGACTAAGTATCAAGGACAAATGGTTCACACAACAAGTCACATTTACTAATAAACAAGGACAAATGGTTCGCACAAAGAGTCATAGGGCTAATCAACAAGGACAAATGGTTCACACAACGAGTCACATGGACTAATGAACAAGTACAATTGTTTTAATACAACGAGACACAAGGACTAATGAACAAGGACAAATGGTTCACCCAACGAGTCACATGGACTAATGAAGTACAATTGTTTTAACACAAAGAGTCACAACGACTAATGAACAAGGACAAGTGGTTTACACAACGAGTCACAAAGACTAATTAACAAAGACAAATGGTTCACCCAACTGTGACTACTTAACAAGTATAATTATTTAACACAACGAGTCACAAGGACTAATGAACAAGGACAAATGGTTCACACAACGATTAACATGGACTAATGAAAAAATACAACTGTTTAACACAACGAGTCACAAGGACTAATGAACAAGGACAAATGGTTTACACAATGAGTCACAAAGACTAATGAACAAGGACAAATGGTTCACCCAACGAGTCACATGAACTAATGAACAAGTACAATTGTTTAACACAACGACTTACAAGGACTAATGAACAAGGATAAATGGTTTACACAACGAGTCACAAGGACTAATGAACAAGGACAAATGGTTCACACAACGAGTCAGATGGACTAATGAACAAATACAATTATTTAATACAAAGAGTCAGAAGGAATAATGAACAAGGACAAATGGTTCACACAACGAGTCACCTGGAGTAATGAAGAATTACAATTGTTTAACATAATGTGTCACAAAGATTAATGAACAAGGACAAATGGTTTACACAATGAGTCAAAAGGACTAATAAACAAGGACAAATGGTTCACACAACGAGTCACATGGACTAATGAAAAAGTACAATTGTTTAGCACAACGAGTCACAAGGACTAATGAACAAAGACAAATGGTTCACACAACGCGTCACATGGACTAATGAACAAGTAAAATTGTTTAACACAACGAGTCACAAGGACTAATGAACAAGGACAAATGGTTCACACAACGAGTCACATGGACTAATGAACAAATACAATTGTTAAACACAACGAGTCCCAAGGACTAATGAACAAGGACAAATGGTTTACACAACGAGTCACATGGACTAATGAACAATTATAATTGTTTAACACAACGCCTCACAAAGTCTATTGAACATGGACAAATGGTTCACACAACGAGTCACATTCACTAATAAACAAGGACAAATGGTTCAGACAACGAGTCACAAGGGCTAATGAACAAGGACAAATGGTTCACACAACGCGTCACATGGACTAATGAACAAGTAAAATTGTTTAACACAACGAGTCACAAGGACTAATGAACAAGGACAAATGGTTCACACAACGAGTCACGTGGACTAATGAACAATTACAATTGTTTAACACAACGAGTCACAAAGTCTATTGAACAAGGAGAAATGGTTCACACAATGAGTCAAATAGACTAATTAACAAGTACAATTGTTTAACCCGACGAATCACAAGGACTAATGAACAAGGACAAATGGTCCACACAACGGGTCACATGGACTAATGAACAAGTACAATTGTTTAACACAACGAGTCATAAGGGCTAATGAACAAGGACAAATGGTTCACACAACAAGTCACATGGACTAATGAACAATTACAATTGTTTAACACAACGAGTCACAAAGACTATTGAACAAGAACAAATGGTTCACACAACGAGTCACAAGGGCTAATGGACAAGGACAAATGGTTCACCCAATGAGTCACATTGACTAATAAAGTACAATTGTTTTAACACAAAGAGTCACATTCACTAATAAACAAGGACAAATAGTTCAGACAACGAGTCACAAGGGCTAATGAACAAGGACAAATGGTTCACACAACAAGTCATATTTACTAATAAATAAGGACAAGTGGTTCAGACAAAGACTCACAGGGCTAATCAACAAGGACAAATGGTTCACACAACGAGTCACATGGACTAATGAACAAGTACAATTGTTTTAATACAACGAGTCACAAGGACTAATGAACAAGGACAAATGGTTCACCCAACGAGTCATATGGACTAATGAAGTACAATTGCTTTAACACAAAGAGTCACAAGGACTAATGAACAAGGACAAGTGGTTTACACAACGAGTCACAAAGACTAATTAACAAGGACAAATGGTTCACCCAACTGTGACTAATTAACAAGTATAATTATTTAACACAACGAGTCACAAGGACTAATGAACAAGGACAAATGGTTCACACAACGAGTCACATGGACTAATGAACAAATACAATTGTTAAACACAAGAGTCCCAAGGACTAATGAACAAGGACAAATGGTTTACACAACGAGTCACATGGACTAATGAACAATTATAATTGTTTAACACAACGCCTCACAAAGTCTATTGAACAAGGACAAATGGTTCACACAACGAGTCACATTCACTAATAAACAAGGACAAATGGTTCAGACAACGAGTCACAAGGGCTAATGAATAAGGACAAATGGTTCACACAACGAGTCACATGGACTAATGAACAAGTACAATTGTTTAACACAACGAGTGACAAGGACTAAGTATCAAGGACAAATGGTTCACACAACAAGTCACATTTACTAATAAACAAGGACAAATGGTTCAGACAAAGAGTCATAGGGCTAATCAACAAGGACAAATGGTTCACACAACGAGTCACATGGACTAATGAACAAGTACAATTGTTTTAATACAACGAGACACAAGGACTAATGAACAAGGACAAATGGTTCACCCAACGAGTCACATGGACTAATGAAGTACAATTGTTTTAACACAAAGAGTCACAACGACTAATGAACAAGGACAAGTGGTTTACACAACGAGTCACAAAGACTAATTAACAAAGACAAATGGTTCACCCAACTGTGACTACTTAACAAGTATAATTATTTAACACAACGAGTCACAAGGACTAATGAACAAGGACAAATGGTTCACACAACGATTAACATGGACTAATGAAAAAATACAACTGTTTAACACAACGAGTCACAAGGACTAATGAACAAGGACAAATGGTTTACACAATGAGTCACAAAGACTAATGAACAAGGACAAATGGTTCACCCAACGAGTCACATGAACTAATGAACAAGTACAATTGTTTAACACAACGACTTACAAGGACTAATGAACAAGGATAAATGGTTTACACAACGAGTCACAAGGACTAATGAACAAGGACAAATGGTTCACACAACGAGTCAGATGGACTAATGAACAAATACAATTATTTAATACAAAGAGTCAGAAGGAATAATGAACAAGGACAAATGGTTCACACAACGAGTCACCTGGAGTAATGAAGGATTACAATTGTTTAACATAATGTGTCACAAAGATTAATGAACAAGGACAAATGGTTTACACAATGAGTCAAAAGGACTAATAAACAAGGACAAATGGTTCACACAACGAGTCACATGGACTAATGAAAAAGTACAATTGTTTAGCACAACGAGTCACAAGGACTAATGAACAAAGACAAATGGTTCACACAACGCGTCACATGGACTAATGAACAAGTAAAATTGTTTAACACAACGAGTCACAAGGACTAATGAACAAGGACAAATGGTTCACACAACGAGTCACATGGACTAATGAACAAATACAATTGTTAAACACAACGAGTCCCAAGGACTAATGAACAAGGACAAATGGTTTACACAACGAGTCACATGGACTAATGAACAATTATAATTGTTTAACACAACGCCTCACAAAGTCTATTGAACATGGACAAATGGTTCACACAACGAGTCACATTCACTAATAAACAAGGACAAATGGTTCAGACAACGAGTCACAAGGGCTAATGAACAAGGACAAATGGTTCACACAACGAGTCACATGGACTAATGAACAATTACAATTGTTTAACACAACGAGTGACAAGGACTAAGTATCAAGGACAAATGGTTCACACAACAAGTCACATTTACTAATAAACAAGGACAAATGGTTCAGACAAAGAGTCATAGGGCTAATCAACAAGGACAAATGGTTCACACAACGAGTCACATGGACTAATGAACAAGTACAATTGTTTTAATACAACGAGACACAAGGACTAATGAACAAGGACAAATGGTTCACCCAACGAGTCACATGGACTAATGAAGTACAATTGTTTTAACACAAAGAGTCACAACGACTAATGAACAAGGACAAGTGGTTTACACAACGAGTCACAAAGACTAATTAACAAAGACAAATGGTTCACCCAACTGTGACTACTTAACAAGTATAATTATTTAACACAACGAGTCACAAGGACTAATGAACAAGGACAAATGGTTCACACAACGATTAACATGGACTAATGAAAAAATACAACTGTTTAACACAACGAGTCACAAGGACTAATGAACAAGGACAAATGGTTTACACAATGAGTCACAAAGACTAATGAACAAGGACAAATGGTTCACCCAACGAGTCACATGAACTAATGAACAAGTACAATTGTTTAACACAACGACTTACAAGGACTAATGAACAAGGATAAATGGTTTACACAACGAGTCACAAGGACTAATGAACAAGGACAAATGGTTCACACAACGAGTCAGATGGACTAATGAACAAATACAATTATTTAATACAAAGAGTCAGAAGGAATAATGAACAAGGACAAATGGTTCACACAACGAGTCACCTGGAGTAATGAAGAATTACAATTGTTTAACATAATGTGTCACAAAGATTAATGAACAAGGACAAATGGTTTACACAATGAGTCAAAAGGACTAATAAACAAGGACAAATGGTTCACACAACGAGTCACATGGACTAATGAAAAAGTACAATTGTTTAGCACAACGAGTCACAAGGACTAATGAACAAAGACAAATGGTTCACACAACGCGTCACATGGACTAATGAACAAGTAAAATTGTTTAACACAACGAGTCACAAGGACTAATGAACAAGGACAAATGGTTCACACAACGAGTCACGTGGACTAATGAACAATTACAATTGTTTAACAGAATGAGTCACAAAGACTATTGAACAAGGAGAAATGGTTCACACAACGAGTCAAATAGACTAATGAACAAGTACAATTGTTTAACCCGACGAATCACAAGGACTAATGAACAAGGACAAATGGTCCACACAACGGGTCACATGGACTAATGAACAAGTACAATTGTTTAACACAACGAGTCATAAGGGCTAATGAACAAGGACAAATGGTTGACACAACGAGTCACATGGACAAATGAACAATTACAATTGTTTAACACAACGAGTCACAAAGACTATTGAACAAGGACAAATGGTTCACACAACGAGTCACAAGGGCTAATGGACAAGGACAAATGGTTCACCCAATGAGTCACATTGACTAATGAAGTACAATTGTTTTAACACAAAGAGTCACATTCACTAATAAACAAGGACAAATAGTTCAGACAACGAGTCACAAGGGCTAATGAACAAGGACAAATGGTTCACACAACAAGTCATATTTACTAATAAATAAGGACAAGTGGTTCAGACAAAGATTCACAGGGCTAATCAACAAGGACAAATGGTTCACACAACGAGTCACATGGACTAATGAACAAGTACAATTGTTGTAATACAACGAGTCATAAGGACTAATGAACAAGGACAAATGGTTCACCCAACGAGTCATATGGACTAATGAAGTACAATTGCTTTAACACAAAGAGTCACAAGGACTAATGAACAAGGACAAGTGGTTTACACAACGAGTCACAAAGACTAATTAACAAGGACAAATGGTTCACCCAACTGTGACTAATTAATGTTGGGAAATGTGTCCTCAACAATAGTGCGATCATATGATTTAAATATCATTATTAAATCTCATTTTAAAGAATACAATTGGGAAGTAATATTGTTACTGTCAACTGGTCAACATATATCGGTAATGATTGGCTGACTAGAGTTTGACATTACTGTCGTGCGACGGTGGTGATCAGTTGATCCCCTTAGGTCATACCTATAGGGAAATACTCTTAATTGATTATTTAATTAATCGTATACCGATACGAGTTAATTAAATTGCTTAAAATTGACGGATGATTTTGTGAGTATAATTTACGTATCAAATTGAAATGTAATTAAATGAGATACGGTCTGAGTAATCGAATTGTATCATTACTCGGATGAAATTATTGTTTAAAGAAACAATTAAATTTGAATGAATTATTATAAATACGATTTATAAATTGGTGAAATATTTTGGTACAAGTAATTACGAATTACTAGTCGATTTTGTAAATGACATATTTTATGAGTATGTTGATTTTTAATATGATAAAAATACATTGCATAGTAACATGTCATGTAACATGTTACATGTGACAAATTTGACAAATGACAAAATAAAATGGATTCTCCATTTTATACTTAAAACCGAAATATGGGTGAGTGTTTAGTAAATATTGTGTTATTTATTTTTAAATAAAAACACAATCATGACACTAGGTAATAGGCTTGCATGCCTAGTCTCTTGTGAAGAGCAAAAAAAAAGGCATTGGGCATACTACCCAATGCCCCTTTTTCGGCCACCAACAAGAAAAGAGAGGAAAGCTCTTCTCTTTTACATCATTCATTCCTCCCATCTTATTTTTCCTAGTGTAAGAAAATCCTTGAAAACTCTCTACAATTCATGATAATTCTAGAGAACTAAACTCACAAATATTACCACCTCTTGACCGAAATTTCAAGAGTGAAAATACAATTTATATTGTATCAATTTTATTGTAAAACCATTATTATTACTAGATCTAAATAGTATTGGTTTATTAAGATGTATTCCTTGGGTATATGCTTTTGGGAGGAATTCTACATTTGAATCCTTGTTCTTCCATTTGGAAAGCTCAAGAACAAAAGAAAAGGAGATTTCTTTTGTGCCCATTTGAACCGAAATTTCAATGTAAGGATATGATTTCTTCTCTTTTATTATATTGTTTGCATGCATAAAATCCATGTTTAATTTTATGACAAATTAATTTTGACATATAAGAGTATGTTAGTATGTATATGAATCTACATTTCCTTCAATCGGTATCAAGAGCCACGGTTGTTTGCATGCAAATCGGTTAAAAGTTTTTCCGAGTTATAAGAATAACAAATAAAACTTGTAAAATTTGTGTTATTATGAGATATCACGAAATCAATCCATGCATGTTAATATTTCTGGTCCTAAAATGTTTTAGGATATTTTGGTTAATTTTTCGGATTTTTATTGTTCATAATTTACTATAATGACATTTAAATGTGATTTTATGAGTAAAAATGTCATTTTTGGTCTAAAATTAGCTATACTTCGAATTTTCACTTGGTTTTTGGATATGTTGTCACATATATTATTTTGAGATAACCTGTAAATTTTCATAATTTTTGGACTTGTTATGCTCGAAAAATGAATTTTTCATTATTAAATTCGGATTTAGGTGAAAAATAGGTTAATATGAGTTAAATTTCGAATCTGGTCATAGAAAATTAATATGTTGTCACATGCAATTTTACAAGATGTGTGTAAAATAATTGGCTATAAAGAAGTCTTTTTGCATGATTTATGGATTTTTGAAGAAAAATAGCATAAATAGTGACATTATTAGTGGAAAATTAATAAAACATAATCTATGACTTAGGAAAAACGTCTAATGTTGCATTTTATTATATTTTTCAGATCTAAAATTGAAAAGTTAGTGAAAATAATTTTTCCATGTTTTTATGATTATTTTATTATAAATCGATAAACCGCAACATTGTTTTTCCGGGAAAAATTTCGAAATTTTTAACCTAAGATTTTGAACATTATGAGTGTCATGGAATTTTTCCAGAATGTTCATGAATTTAAATTTCAAATTTTTGAATTTATTTGAAATTTTGTGATTTATTTGAAGTTTATGGCTTATTTTTGTAATTTTTAGTCCATTTATGAACAATTTTATAAAATATGGGTTAATTATGGTCAAATTATTAGTGAAGACTATATTTTGAGTCCTAAGAGGTTAGGGTAATTAACTTATGCATAAATATGAGTTTATGTATTTTTGTGATTATAAAAATGTTGAAATCACGCAAATCCGTAAAAACCGAGTAATATACGATATTGGCTAATTAAAGGCGATTTAGCATAAAATTGAGCATGTTCTTACATATTATAATGCTGCATTTTCTTTATGATTGTCATAATTTTAATTTATGTAATTTTGAATTATGTAATTTTACTTAGTATGGCCTTAGATTTTAATTGGTATTTCCCAAACGTATGGGAATATCGATTCGATTTGTAATTTTATTGTGATTTCGTATCACCGTTTTGTAATTTAATAGATTTATTTTATTTTAGTTACAAATGTATAATAGGAAATTATGTAATTTATTATGTAATTTTATTCATTCGGAGTTCCCAAAGACGGATTTCTTCAAGAATGACGATACATAAAGACGGTGTTACCTCGAGATGCGTGCCACAACCGAAGTTCAAGGGACCAATGGAGTTGGTTTCCGAATATGTAATAGTTAAATAGTTTTTCTATTTTAGGAAAGGCCATACTAGGATTTATTTATCTTTATGCTTGCATTTTATTTTATGTCACATGCATCGCTAAATCGCCATAACTAAAACATGCATCCTTATTTTATCGAGTTTATCGACCGTGTCAATTAGAATTATCGTAGTTCACCGCTTTAGTTCACTTAAAACGTGATAGATAATAAATTGACATGACCTCTCGCTAAAACAATCAATTGAGACATAGCCTTACCAAATAGTAGAAACCATGAAAACCTATTTCGCGAGGGAGTGCGCTCGGCCCCCCACCGGGTACAAACCTTGTTACGTAGGGGAAGTGGGTGATGAATGTTAATCCACCGAATTCAGGTTGATAAGGGATGTATCGGCCACACCGTGCCCAAGTTAACGTAGGTTTGGATCATGGACACATTTATTCGAAATTTGGATTGAACTCAACAAAAGTATTTGATAAGGGATGTATCGGCCCCACCGTGCCCTTGTCGATGTGTTTTGGGCTAAAGATAATTGTTAATGTAATATTATCGACCAAGAGTTCTAAAAGTAGAATCGATTAAAAAGTTAATCCACCGAGTTATATTGATAAGGGATGTATCGCCCCACCGTGCCCAAGTTTATATGAATTTGGATCTTGGAATCATTTATCATAGTTGGGTAGAGGTCACTATGTAAATGCTATACTTGTTTTTCCAAGTATTAATAAAACGATAAATGTTAAGTTTTCCTCTATTCCGTTATTATTGTTCTAATTCTTTACCACAATTTATATACGATATCATTTTGATTTTTGATTCAAATCTCCTTAAAACATCGTAACTAAAGACAAATATGAATTTGCTTCTAAAACCTCAAATGAACCATTGATAAGGATCTCTTGTAAAGAGTATAGATTAAAGTTATTCATTATCAAACAGGTTTTTGATTCATGACTAACACTTCTACTTACAATGGATTATTTTTCATGTACTTAAATGAATTAAGTACCTTGAAGCGATAAATTGTTTTGGTAATTAGTTTTGTCAAGAATTCATAATTGACCAAAATAACGCAACCACTTCAATGAAAGTTTTAAGACTAAACGAACAAATGAAGAGTAATCTTCATGAATTCAATTTTGCTTCTCAAAGCAAAGACTCATTGAAATGAGTGGGAGCATTCTCTTAAACCGTTAAGATGAGGACGAGGTTAAAGAAGTAAAATTAGAATGGAATTGATACAAGGTTATGTTAAAGGTAAAGTTGTTGAGAATGACGATACTAAACCTATCAATCCCGACCGATAAAGTTTCCATTGTCTTAAATGTTGGACACGAGAAAGGAAACTACCCCAAATTATTGAAGAATCAACAAGTTAGTTGTGGGACATCTAATGGGACCTTCTTCTTTAAATGTTTATTTGATTAAACATAAATTTTTGCTAGTCCTACTTCGTCAATATTAGAAACCGGTGGTGGTTTTCATCATTATGTTTGATACATGGGATGATAAGAATATGACGACTAGCGACAATAATGTCAAGAGATAGAGTAATTGTGTACTCAATCTAGTTTTTGGATTTAAAGTTGTACTTAATTGTGACTATTAAGTGCATAAACTCTAAATAAGAATATAAACTTGTTAAGATACAAAAGAGGTTTTCACTTTTGTGACCCTATACACCACGATTTGATGTATGGCTAGCCCATCATCAAGGTGAGTATATTCTAAACCAAACTAGAACGATATATCATGAAGATGGTGCAAGACTCAAATTGGTAACACAAGATTAAACCTTAAAATTTTGGAATGATGAACGCAAAGAGTTATCGAGTACTCTTGAAACCATTAGATTGTTAATGGTATGTGCGTATCTTGTATTCAAAGCAAGATGTCTCGTGCCTTTTGGTTGAAAAGGAGATCGAGATTGTAAATCATTGATCCAAAATAGGTTGATCATTTTCTTTTACCAACGATTTAAGTTGACACTAATATGTTCACTTAATAAGGTAAATAGAGAAATCTTTGAAGAGGTTCAAGAGTTCAAGAAATCACGATTTAGTCGTGATGGGATTATCAAAGTGAAGACTTTGATATAAGCCAATGGAAATGTGATCTAATATCACAAGTTAATCTCTCTTAGCACGCATTATGAAATAATGTGTGATTGGATAAGAAATCAAACGCTATTCGATATGGTTTGAACTTCAATCAAGTTACTTTGAGTTACTTGATCCTTTTGGGGATTTTATCATTTTGTCTAAAATTATTTTTCCACTAAATCGAATCATATGGGATATGAAATGGTAAGGGTACCATGGTTGTAAGTTTTTCACAAGAAACAAATGCTCATTTTTCCCTTGCAATTATCACGAGCACGACGGGTTTGCGGCTCATGAAGCTGTCTTTCTAAAATACAAGTTTATTTTAGAAGACAGAGTGGGAGAAATTATTCAAGAGCCACAAAGAATGCCACAGAGAATGTTATGTCGCAAGAAACTGGTCTTTCTTGGCTACATGAGACGTTTTGTGTAAAATATTGTTTCTTTAAAACCTAGGAGGTTAAATTCGTCACTTGTTAAAAATGATGAATTCATGCTACTTTTAAGAAAGTAAAAAGCTTATAACTTACAAAAGAAATTGGTTGATTCAAGTTGATTACTTCTAGAAAGTAATGAACATATGACTTACATAAGAGTGTTTAAGTCACAACTCAATACAAGGCCTAGAGCCGTGAAAATCCGAAACGAAAGGGCTTGATTAGTGACAAAGGGTTTTGCACTAATAAAGAGAAATTTCAAAGCAAGATTGGTTGCAAAGGGTTTTGCACTAGTTGAAATGCTTAAGTATATTTGGATCTTCTTAAGGATTGTGTTTCATTATGAGGTTATGAAATACGTAGCAAGTAAATCTAAAACCCGCTTCTTCAATAGAAGGAATGTATTCAATACATATCATGAGTTTAGTAGATTCTTGCAATCCTAAGATAATGTGAAACTTAAGAGAGGGTCTTAAGTAGGACATCAATGAGTTAGAATCAACATTTTGATCATGTGATAAAACATTTCTCGATAAGTCAAGAAGTTGTGTTTATACATGAAGTTTAGTGGGAGTTACGGAAATTTTAATTAGTCCGATATGTGGATGACATATTGATCATTGAGAATGATTTAAGACTTTTGTAGTATTATAATACATCTGGAATATCCGGATTTATGAAGATAAATCCACATGATATTAGCGTCAGTAAGAAGTCTTATGTTGATAAGATTCATGACTAGTTCAATTAATTGAACATATTTGATTAATTCCATTTGCTTCCGCTGCCGGATCAATTAAATGAGTAATGATGTATAACACTTCATATACTTTGAGTATGATGAATTGTTTTCAAAATCGGATTTAAGTAATCTTTACCAAGTAAGCTGTAAAGATTACCCTTAAGTGCTTGCAGAAGCATTAAGGAAGTAAAGCAAAGTGTTTAGGATGCAATATTGTGTAAGGGTGTTACACAAGTGACAATTGACAATTGAGATTGCGCATGGTTTCCGACAAAACCATAATCAAAATACATTAGGATGGTTAAGATACCATTGTGGCAATGTTAATTAAGAAGTAGATTTTCTAGAATCGTTCTAGGCAATAAAGAACAATGAGTGATGTTTATAACGGAAATTGAGTACACTTGTGATCATGAGATGTGCAAGAAGGATGAGTCCCGCACACTGTGAAAACAGTGGGAGCTATTCTTAGGCTAGAGGGCCTATGTCTTGAACAAATACAATTGTTAAACACAACGAGTCCCAAGGACTAATGAACAAGGACAAATGGTTTACACAACGAGTCACATGGACTAATGAACAATTATAATTGTTTAACACAACGCCTCACAAAGTCTATTGAACAAGGACAAATGGTTCACACAACGAGTCACATTCACTAATAAACAAGGACAAATGGTTCAGACAACGAGTCACAAGGGCTAATGAACAAGGACAAATGGTTCACACAACGAGTCACATGGACTAATGAACAAGTACAATTGTTTAACACAACGAGTGACAAGGACTAAGTATCAAGGACAAATGGTTCACACAACAAGTCACATTTACTAATAAACAAGGACAAATGGTTCAGACAAAGAGTCATAGGGCTAATCAACAAGGACAAATGGTTCACACAACGAGTCACATGGACTAATGAACAAGTACAATTGTTTTAATACAACGAGTCACAAGGACTAATGAACAAGGACAAATGGTTCACCCAACGAGTCACATGGACTAATGAAGTACAATTGTTTTAACACAAAGAGTCACAACGACTAATGAACAAGGACAAGTGGTTTACACAACGAGTCACAAAGACTAATTAACAAAGACAAATGGTTCACCCAACTGTGACTACTTAACAAGTATAATTATTTAACACAACGAGTCACAAGGACTAATGAACAAGGACAAATGGTTCACACAACGATTAACATGGACTAATGAAAAAATACAACTGTTTAACACAACGAGTCACAAGGACTAATGAACAAGGACAAATGGTTTACACAATGAGTCACAAAGACTAATGAACAAGGACAAATGGTTCACCCAACGAGTCACATGAACTAATGAACAAGTACAATTGTTTAACACAACGACTTACAAGGACTAATGAACAAGGATAAATGGTTTACACAACGAGTCACAAGGACTAATGAACAAGGACAAATGGTTCACACAACGAGTCAGATGGACTAATGAACAAATACAATTATTTAATACAAAGAGTCAGAAGGAATAATGAACAAGGACAAATGGTTCACACAACGAGTCACCTGGAGTAATGAAGAATTACAATTGTTTAACATAATGTGTCACAAAGAATAATGAACAAGGACAAATGGTTTACACAATGAGTCAAAAGGACTAATAAACAAGGACAAATGGTTCACACAACGAGTCACATGGACTAATGAAAAAGTACAATTGTTTAGCACAACGAGTCACAAGGACTAATGAACAAAGACAAATGGTTCACACAACGCGTCACATGGACTAATGAACAAGTAAAATTGTTTAACACAACGAGTCAGAAGGACTAATGAACAAGGACAAATGGTTCACACAACGAGTCACGTGGACTAATGAACAATTACAATTGTTTAACAGAATGAGTCACAAAGACTATTGAACAAGGAGAAATGGTTCACACAACGAGTCAAATAGACTAATGAACAAGTACAATTGTTTAACCCGACGAATCACAAGGACTAAGGAACAAGGACAAATGGTCCACACAACGGGTCACATGGACTAATGAACAAGTACAATTGTTTAACACAACGAGTCATAAGGGCTAATGAACAAGGACAAATGGTTGACACAACGAGTCACATGGACAAATGAACAATTACAATTGTTTAACACAACGAGTCACAAAGACTATTGAACAAGGACAAATGGTTCACACAACGAGTCACAAGGGCTAATGGACAAGGACAAATGGTTCACCCAATGAGTCACATTGACTAATGAAGTACAATTGTTTTAACACAAAGAGTCACATTCACTAATAAACAAGGACAAATAGTTCATAACGAGTCACAAGGGCTAATGAACAAGGACAAATGGTTCACACAACAAGTCATATTTACTAATAAATAAGGACAAGTGGTTCAGACAAAGATTCACAGGGCTAATCAACAAGGACAAATGGTTCACACAACGAGTCACATGGACTAATGAACAAGTACAATTGTTGTAATACAACGAGTCATAAGGACTAATGAACAAGGACAAATGGTTCACCCAACGAGTCATATGGACTAATGAAGTACAATTGCTTTAACACAAAGAGTCACAAGGACTAATGAACAAGGACAAGTGGTTTACACAACGAGTCACAAAGACTAATTAACAAGGACAAATGGTTCACCCAACTGTGACTAATTAACAAGTATAATTATTTAACACAACGAGTCACAAGGACTAATGAACAAGGACAAATGGTTCACACAACGAGTCACATGGACTAATGAACAAATACAATTGTTAAACACAACGAGTCCCAAGGACTAATGAACAAGGACAAATGGTTTACACAACGAGTCACATGGACTAATGAACAATTATAATTGTTTAACACAACGCCTCACAAAGTCTATTGAACAAGGACAAATGGTTCACACAACGAGTCACATTCACTAATAAACAAGGACAAATGGTTCAGACAACGAGTCACAAGGACTAATGAACAAGGACAAATGGTTCACACAACGAGTCACATGGACTAATGAACAAGTACAATTGTTTAACACAACGAGTGACAAGGACTAAGTATCAAGGACAAATGGTTCACACAACAAGTCACATTTACTAATAAACAAGGATAAAATGGTTCAGACAATAAGAGTCATAGGGCTAATCAACAAGGACAAATGGTTCACACAACGAGTCACATGGACTAATGAACAAGTACAATTGTTTTAATACAACGAGTCACAAGGACTAATGAACAAGGACAAATGGTTCACCCAACGAGTCACATGGACTAATGAAGTACAATTGTTTTAACACAAAGAGTCACAAGGACTAATGAACAAGGACAAGTGGTTTACACAACGAGTCACAAAGACTAATTAACAAAGACAAATGGTTCACCCAACTGTGACTAATTAACAAGTATAATTATTTAACACAACGAGTCACAAGGACTAATGAACAAGGACAAATGGTTCACACAACGATTAACATGGACTAATGAACAAATACAACTGTTTAACACAACGAGTCACAAGGACTAATGAACAAGGACAAATGGTTTACACAATGAGTCACAAAGACTAATGAACAAGACAAATGGTTCACCCAACGAGTCACATGAACTAATGAACAAGTACAATTGTTTAACACAACGACTGGAGCGTATACGGAGCGGAAGACTTAATTGTGAATTCAAGTGAAGCGAGAGATCCGAATGCACTAGGTGCAACCCGACCTGATCGTGCCACTTGAGGCATTTCGGGGCGAAGCGGAAGTCTTTTTGTTTGGTTTTTGTGTTTATGTTGTGCAGGAATAAAAGGATATTTGCTTCGATTTCTTGTGAGGAGATCGAACCAATGGGATATTTGCTATCACTAGACCTATAGCGATAACAATGGGGATTTACTCGAAAACGCGTCAAGTAATTCAACTTAAACTGCGGAGCACGTCCTTAGTTCAAGGCAAGACTCGAAATCATCGATTCTTTGAAAAAGATTGAAACAACAAGTTTCTCTCTCTAAAAGGTTTTTTCTTCAACTTGGATGATTTACAAAAGAGGAGGTTAGGTCCTTATATAGGATAAAAAACCTTGGCCTCCAAGCAAGAATTTAATGCTAGTTTGTAAGTTTCTAGGATGAATGAACATAGAACTCACAAACTAGACTATTTTGTCAACTTTTATTCTACCTAGTTTGAAAATGCAAAAACTAAGAATAGGATTCTTCTCCCCTTGTTGGATGCCGCCACTTCCCTCTCCCCTTGCTTGATGCCGCCACTTCCCTCGTTCCCACACGGTTTCAACGTTCACACGGCCTTGAGTCTCGACTGCGCATATTTCCATTCTTTTATTTGAGCCCATCCAATTTTTGTGTGTGAATAACGCATTACTTGGGCTTGGTTTTGCTTGGTCCTCTAAATTAAGCACAACCTCTTCCATGTGGTCGATATTTGCATCGGGTCGTTTATTAATCGTCCCGCCATACGCATCAAATTCTCTCCCTTAAAAAAGAATTGTCCTCAATTCTTGCCTCGATGTCGGGGGTCAAAGATGAATATTATAAACCCGAACAACCCCGAACACGTAGTCGAATCTTTGATGCCACCGGGATCAAAACAAATCTGGAAGTTAGATTCGAACTTGATTAAGAACATGAAGCAGTTTACGCACCCCGTTGATCCTTCCTTTAGCTCATCATCTTCAATGTAGTCTTCACGTTTATCCATCTCCGGTGATTTGAATTTGTAATGAGTATTGTAAATCACAACCATTTTGTTTTTGTGCCATCTTTGCTTGTGCTTTACTTTCTTGTGATTTCCTTCCCACCACCTTCCATGCACAATTCTACTCGAAGCAACAAGATCATCATGAGCTTCCACGAAAATTGACTTTAATAAGAAATTAGGGTTCCCACCATGTAGCTTCTCGTCAATGTATTTGTCAATTGGTGATTGATACGGTTCTTTGACTTGATACGGTTCCCACCTTCGTATCACATACTGCACGTCTTTCTGGAGTTGGGGCCAATGAAAATGCTCTTTGAGAATATCTATAGTTTTGTTTACTCCGAAATGTCCTCCAAGTCCACCTCCATGAGCTTCCCGAATAAGGAGCTCCCGAGTTGGAAGTTTTGGAACACAAAGTCTATTATCCTTGAAGAGGAAACCACCTGGACTAACGAACTCATCATGAGTTCCGGACTTGCAAATCTCGAAGGTTTCTCCAAAGTCGGGATCATGCTCGTAGTAATCCTTCAATGCCTCAAATCCAAGTGATCGGACATCGAGCACGTTCAATAATGAGTACCGTCGTGAGGGAGCATCGGCCACCACATTACTCTTGCCACGTTTACACTTTGATGAAAGGTGAAAGGATTCATAGGAACTCCACCCACTTGGCATGCCGTGGATTTAACTTTTGTTGTCCATTGATGTGCTTGAGTTGATTCGTGGTCCGAGTGGAGGATGAAATGACTCGGCCAAAGGTAGTGACTCCAACGTTGAAGAGCTCTCACGATAGCATAAAATTCTTTGTCGTACGTCGAGTAATTGAGCCGGGCTCCATTCAATTTCTCGGAGAAATAAGTGATGGGTCGCTTTCCTTGTATTAGTACGGCTCCAATTCTAACACCGCTTGCGTCACATTCCATCTCAAATGGTTGAGTGAAATCCGGGAGTGCCAATAACGGTGCCTCGCAAAGTTTCGGAATAATGGTTTCGAACTCCTTTTGAGCGGCTGGGGTCCATACGAAGGTTCCCCTTTTCGTACACTCGATGATAGGACTAGTAATGGTACTAAAGTCCCGAACGAACCTCCGATAGAATGATGCGAGTCCATGAAATGATCGGGCCTCCGTGGTGGTCTCAGGAGTAGGCCATGACTTGATTGCTTCAAGTTTGATTTGATCCGCCGAAACCCCATCTTTAGATACCATATAGTCGAGAAAGATGACACTCTCGACCCACAACGACCACTTCTCCTTCTTTTCATAGAGTTTCTGCCCTCGAAGTATGTCGGACACCTCTCGAAGGTGTAGGGAATGTTCTTTCTCGTTCGATTGTACCCAAAATGTCATCCAAATAGACGACAACAAATCTGCTCAAGAAAGGTTTGAGTACCTCGTTCATGAGTCGCATAAAAGTACTCGGAGCATTGGTTAATCCGAATGGCATGATGACCCACTCGTATAACCCATGTCTAGTCTTGAACGCGGTTTTCCACTTATCCCTTTCTCTCATTCGCATCTGGTGATAACCACTTCTCAAGTCGATCTCAGAAAAGATCTCGGACCCATGTAACTCATCAAGCATGTCGTTAAGCCTTGGGGTAGGAAAACGATATTTGATAGTTATGTTGGTCATGGCTTGACTATCAATGCACATTCGCCACGTCCCATCCTTCTTTGGGACAAGTAGAGTAGGGACGGCACATGGAATCAGGTTTTCACGAACATAGCCTCGATCCATTAGCTCCTCCATTTGTCGTTGCAACTCTTTTGTTTCCAACGGGTTGCATCGATAGGCCGCTTTGTTCGGTAACGATGCTTCGGGAATGAGATCAATTTGGCGTTCGATCCCTCTAATAGTTGGTAAACCAACGGGTAGGTTCTTGGGAAAGACATCCTTGAATTCCTCATCCAAGATTGGCACAAGATTAGGATTGTCTTGAGTTGCATCGTCATAACTTGTATGATCACTTTCTTCGATGTAAGTTTCATCATAAACTCCTTCCAATTCTTCATCAAAAACAATTGGTTGATTTGGATCAAATAAAGAAGTTCCTTTTGTATGAGGTTCATCCTCAAAAGAAAATATGTCATCTTCAATCACATCTTTAATTTGATCATCGTCACTCAATGGCTCTATAATCTCGTCCCTTTTCTTTCTTCGAAATTGAACACATCACCCAATCGTTCCTCCTCATCAAACAACTCATCCCGATAAGCAATAGCGTCTCTCAAGGTATTCAATAGTTCATTTGGACACGCGCTTTGATAGTGCCCAAACCCCGGACACTTTAAACATCGTACTTTGGAGAGACTTGTTCCCTTAGAATCGGGCGCTCTTGCCGCGGAACTTGGGGTTGCAGCCGACTTGGGTTCGCCAACACTATTCGTCGTGCTCCATTGTTTGAGATTGGCGATCTTACGATAAGTCGTAAGCGTATAAGTTGCTGGAACATATTTCTTACGCAACTTGCGTTTAAGAGAATCCCAAGAAGATAATTTCCTTTTCCCGGCGCGAGCACGCCTTGCTTTCAAACTCTCGTACCATAGTGAAGCCCCTCCACTAAGTCTTTGAATAGCGTACTTGCAACGTTTCGCGTCATCCAGAACTTCAAAATCAAACATTCGTTCGATTTTCCGTTCCCATTCTAGGTAGTCCTTTGGGTCCGTGCCTCCCGTGAACTCGGGTAGTTCACTCACTTCGAACTCTTCAACGGTTCGTTCTCGTCTAGGCAACCACTTGGAATCGTTTTCTTGTAACTTTTTCAAGGCTCTTTGAAGATTCTCAAGAAAGTTGGGATCGTCGAAATTCATTTCGATGTTGTTTGTTTGAAATTTCGAAACTCCTCTTTTTTTTTTTTTTTGATGGTGAACAAGATCATCGTGAACAAGTGATTTTGTGGTTTTTTTTTTTTTTTTTTTTTTGTTCAATTCATACCTTCAAGATCCAATCGATTAAACCTCAACTACCTCGCCGAGTTTAATCTTTGAATACCAAGCGCGTTGGATATTCAACTATCAACTGATTGGGACCTCCTTAGGACCGTCTTGATTTTTTTTGGGGTGATCAAGAGCCGAAGCTCTGATACCATTTGGAGCGTATACGGAGCGGAAGACTTAATTGTGAATTCAAGTGAAGCGAGAGATCCGAATGCACTAGGTGCAACCCGACCTGATCGTGCCACTTGAGGCGTTTTGGGGCGAAGCGGAAGTCTTTTTGTTTGGTTTTTGTGTTTATGTTGTGCAGGAATAAAAGGATATTTGCTTTGATTTCTTGTGAGGAGATCGAACCAATGGGAAATTTGCTATCACTAGACCTATAGCGATAACAATGGGGAATTACTCGAAAACGCGTCAAGTAATTCAACTTAAACTGCGGAACACGTCCTTAGTTCAAGGCAAGACTCGAAATCATCGATTCTTTGAAAAAGATTGAAACAACAAGTTTCTCTCTCTAAAAGGTTTTTTCTTCAACTTGGATGATTTACAAAAGAGGAGGTTAGGTCCTTATATAGGATAAAAAACCTTGGCCTCCAAGCAAGCATTTAATGCTAGTTTGTAAGTTTCTAGGATGAATGAACATAGAACTCACAAACTAGACTATTTTGTCAACTTTTATTCTACCTAGTTTGAAAATGCAAAAACTAAGAATAGGATTCTTCTCCCCTTGTTGGATGCCGCCACTTCCCTCTCCCCTTGCTTGATGCCGCCACTTCCCTCGTTCCCACACGGTTTCAACGTTCAAACGGCCTTGAGTCTCGACTGCGCATATTTCCATTCTTTTATTTGAGCCCATCCAATTTTTGTGTGTGAATAACGCATTACTTGGGCTTGGTTTTGCTTGGTCCTCTAAATTAAGCACAACCTCTTCCATGTGGTCGATATTTGCATCAGGTCGTTTATTAATCGTCCCGTCATACGCATCAACGACTTACAAGGACTAATGAACAAGGATAAATGGTTTACACAACGAGTCACAAGGACTAATAAACAAGGACAAATGGTTCACACAACGAGTCAGATGGACTAATGAACAAATACAATTATTTAACACAAAGAGTCAGGAGGAATAATGAACAAGGACAAATGGTTCACACAACGAGTCACCTGGAGTAATGAAGAATTACTATTGTTCAACATAATGTGTCACAAAGATTAATGAAAAAGGACAAATGGTTTACACAATGAGTCAAAAGGACTAATAAACAAGGACAAATGGTTCACACAACGAGTCACATGGACTAATGAAAAAGTACAATTGTTTAGCACAACGAGTCACAAGGACTAATGAACAAAATGGTTCACACAACGCGTCACATGGACTAATGAACAAGTAAAATTGTTTAACACAACGAGTCACAAGGACTAATGAACAAGGACAAATGGTTCACACAACGAGTCACGTGGACTAATGAACAATTACAATTGTTTAACACAACGAGTCACAAAGACTATTGAACAAGGAGAAATGGTTCACACAACGAGTCAAATAGACTAATGAACAAGTACAATTGTTTAACCCGACGAATCACAAGGACTAATGAACAAGGACAAATGGTCCACACAACGGGTCACATGGACTAATGAACAAGTACAATTGTTTAACACAACGAGTCATAAGGGCTAATGAACAAGGACAAATGGTTGACACAACGAGTCACATGAACTAATGAACAATTACAATTGTTTAACACAACGAGTCACAAAGACTATTGAACAAGGACAAATGGTTCACACAACGAGTCACAAGGGCTAATGGACAAGGACAAATGGTTCACCCAATGAGTCACATTGACTAATGAAGTACAATTGTTTTAACACAAAGAGTCACATTCACTAATAAACAAGGACAAATAGTTCAGACAACGAGTCACAAGGGTTAATGAACAAGGACAAATGGTTCACACAACAAGTCATATTTACTAATAAATAAGGGGTTCAGACAAAGACTCACAAGGCTAATCAACAAGGACAAATGGTTCACACAACGAGTCACATGGACTAATGAACAAGTACAATTGTTTTAATACAACGAGTCACAAGGACTAATGAACAAGGACAAATGGTTCACCCAACGAGTCATATGGACTAATGAAGTACAATTGCTTTAACACAAAGAGTCACAAGGACTAATGAACAAGGACAAGTGGTTTACACAACGAGTCACAAAGACTAATTAACAAGGACAAATGGTTCACCCAATCGTGACTAATTAACAAGTATAATTTTTTAACACAACGAGTCACAAGGACTAATGAACAAGGACAAATGGTTCACACAACGAGTCACATGGACTAATGAACAAATACAATTGTTAAACACAACGAGTCCCAAGGACTAATGAACAAGGACAAATGGTTTACACAACGAGTCACATGGACTAATGAACAATTATAATTGTTTAACACAACGCCTCACAAAGTCTATTGAACAAGGACAAATGGTTCACACAACGAGTCACATTCACTAATAAACAAGGACAAATGGTTCAGACAACGAGTCACAAGGGCTAATGAACAAGGACAAATGGTTCACACAACGAGTCACATGGACTAATGAACAAGTACAATTGTTTAACACAACGAGTGACAAGGACTAAGTATCAAGGACAAATGGTTCACACAACAAGTCACATTTACTAATAAACAAGGACAACTTGTTCAGACAAAGAGTCATAGGGCTAATCAACAAGGACAAATGGTTCACACAACGAGTCACATGGACTAATGAACAAGTACAATTGTTTTAATACAACGAGTCACAAGGACTAATGAACAAGGACAAATGGTTCACCCAACGAGTCACATGGACTAATGAAGTACAATTGTTTTAACACAAAGAGTCACAAGGACTAATGAACAAGGACAAGTGGTTTACACAACGAGTCACAAAGACTAATTAACAAAGACAAATGGTTCACCCAACTGTGACGAATTAACAAGTATAACTATTTAACACAACGAGTCACAAGGACTAATGAACAAGGACAAACGGTTCACACAACGATTAACATGGACTAATGAACAAATACAACTGTTTAACACAACGAGTCACAAGGACTAATGAACAAGGACAAATGGTTTACACAATGAGTCACAAAGACTAATGAACAAGGACAAATGGTTCACCCAACGAGTCACATGAACTAATGAACAAGTACAATTGTTTAACACAACGACTTACAAGGACTAATGAACAAGGATAAATGGTTTACACAACGAGTCACAAGGACTAATGAACAAGGACAAATGGTTCACACAACGAGTCAGATGAACTAATGAACAAATACAATTATTTAACACAAAGAGTCAGAAGGAATAATGAACAAGGACAAATGGTTCACACAACGAGTCACCTGGAATAATGAAGAATTACAATTGTTTAACATAATGTGTCACAAAGATTAATGAACAAGGACAAATGGTTTACACAATGAGTCAAAAGGACTAATAAACAAGGACAAATGGTTCACACAACGAGTCACATGGACTAATGAAAAAGTACAATTGTTTAGCACAACGAGTCACAAGGACTAATGAACAAAGACAAATGGTTCACACAACGCGTCACATGGACTAATGAACAAGGACAAATGGTTCACCCAACGAGTCACATGGACTAATGAAGTACAATTGTTTTAACACAAAGAGTCACAATGACTAATGAACAAGGACAAGTGGTTTACACAACGAGTCACAAAGACTAATTAACAAGGACAAATGGTTCACCCAACTGTGACTAATTAACAAGTATAATTATTTAACACAACGAGTCACAAGGACTAATGAACAAGGACAAATGGTTCACCCAACGAGTCACATGGACTAATGAAGTACAATTGTTTTAACACAAAGAGTCACAAGGACTAATGAACAAGGACAAGTGGTTTACACAACGAGTCACAAAGACTAATTAACAAGGACAAATGGTTCACCCAACTGTGACTAATTAACAAGTATAATTATTTAACACAACGAGTCACAAGGACTAATGAACAAGGACAAATGGTTCACACAACGAGTCACATGGACTAATGAACAAATACAATTGTTAAACACAACGAGTCCCAAGGACTAATAAACAAGGACAAATGGTTTACACAACGAGTCACATGGACTAATGAACAATTATAATTGTTTAACACAACGCCTCACAAAGTGTATTGAACAAGGACAAATGGTTCACACAACGAGTCACATTCACTAATAAACAACGACAAATGGTTCAGACAATGTGTCACAAGGGCTAATGAACAAGGACAAATGGTTCACACAACGAGTCACATGGACTAATGAACAAGTACAATTGTTTAACACAATGAGTCACAAGGGCTAATGAACAAGGACAAATGGTTCACACAACGAGTCACATGGACTAATGAACTAGTACAATTGTTTAACACAACGAGTGACAATGACTAAGGATCAAGGACAAATGGTTCACACAACAAGTCACATTTACTTATAAACAAGGACAAATGTGAAGAGAATTTAGCCGAGGAAGCTCATTTAGAACCCAGTTTTGGACCTTGCACAAGATTGAGGTCTAGCATGAATTCCGTCTAAGAAGTCGTGCCTTTTTCCAGCTTGGGACTATTCCTTGGTGAGTTTAGGACGTTTTTGTGTAGGAACTTGTATCCCAAAGCTTTTCCTATCAAGAGTTGCCAAGCTAAACAAAACCGAGTGCAACAAGGACCATGGCTGGAGCATGCTTAGATTTTTGTGCATTATGTCGCTATCAACATTCCTCTTTTGATCAAACATAGCTCAAGGGCCCTTAGAAGAGTATTTGCAGCATTGCCAAAGTCTTCCAAGTGAGTCCAAGTGTGCATAAACAAGACTTGAGCTAGTAAACAAGGGATTGTTGTACTATTAGTTTACTTTCTATCTTTTATGCTTTATGTCCTTTTCTTTTCTGATTTCTTGTAAGGCTTGGGCTGCCGTGTTTTGTGGTTATTAGCAGCTCCTTTTGTGGCCATAGGATGCTATCTTAGATGAAGGGAGGGGATTGTCTTGCTTGTCCTATAAAAGCAAACACAACCCTTAGACAAAGGTAGATTATTTTGAATGAAAAAACCCTAAGAAGCAGCCTGCTTTCTTTCTTCTTTATCTTTGCTTTGTGCTTGATAAAACTCCCTTGCTTAGTGCTAGGAGGTTGGATAAGTCCTTTGCTAAGTGCTTGGACGAGTCCTAGGCTTAATTCATTACTTTGTGTTTGAATTAAGTCATACCTTGAGTCCTAAACAAGCTGAGTTTTCTTTGTTTGTCACTTGGGAATTTCGTGTCAAAAATCACTCCAAATCTGATAGTTTTAGTTCAAATCTTCCTTGTTTGTTAGCTCAACTTCTTATTTATGATTATATGGACTGATTGGAGGCCTTGGAGAACCGTTTAAGGCTCTTTTGCAGCTCTAAAAAGTCTCTTGAGCTTTGTTGGATCAAAAGAGGAAAGATTGATAGCGACATTTTGCTCATTGTTCAAAACCGGGTCCCCTTGTACCTTTGCTTTAGTTCTTCAAATAATTTCTGAATGGTAACCCTTGGAGATAAAAGATCCTACACAAAAACATCCTAAACTCACCAAATATGTGAAATAGGGTGGTTGGAGGCATGACTTCTTAGACGGAATTGAAGATGGACCTCAATTGTTGGTGACGGTTCAAAACCGGGTTTGGAGAGCATCTTAGAAAATCAGACGCAATTTGGAAGAGGCATATCTCTTAGCTCAGGACGAATATCAGGGCCCATGATAGCTCATTTGAAAGCTAATGGAGTAACTTTCACCTCCAAAAAGAATCAACCTTAGACGTTGAGTAAATCTCGAGTTATTGAACTTTTAGTGCACGTAGGTCATGGGCTGTCCAGAAATGCGCAGTCTGTTTGCATCAGCCATATCTCAAGCTATAGACCTGATATGGAGGTGCTTCAAAATCCATCGTTTTTCTAAGATCCCAACCTTTCTAATGACATAAGAATCATTGTATTTTCATGAGTAAAACTTGAGATATAGAGCTTGGAAGTTAGGCTTGATGTAATGACACTTCAAAAAGCGATGAAATGCATTCAATTGTGAACCGTTCCTTGGACTGTTTCTTTTGGCTTAAAAATGAATCACAATGCAACAAATTTGGTTGCACTAGTTAATTACTCATTGTGACTCGTTGTGTGAATCATTTGTCCTTTTTCATTAGTCATTGTGAATCGTTGTGTGAATCATTTGTCCTAGTTAATTATGTTGGAATATGTGTCCTCCGACAATAATGCGATCAAAACTATCGATCATGATGATCACATGTTTAAGTTTCATTTTAAGAATACAATTGGGAAGTAATATTTTACTGTCAACTGGTCCACACATATCGGTAATGATTGGCTGACTAGAGTTTGACATTACTGTCGTGCGACGGTGGTGATCAGTTGATCCCCTTAGGTCATACCTAAAGAGTAACACTCTTAATTGAATATTTAATTGATCGTATGACGATACGGGTTAATTAAATTGCTTAAAATTGAAGGACGATTTTGGAAGTAATATTTACGTGTCTCATAGTAATTTGATTAAATAAGATACGGTCTAAGTAATCGAATTGTTTCATTGCTTAGATAAAATTATTGTTTACGGAAACAATTGAACAGAATGAATTGATTATTATAAATCCAGAATGTTGTAATTTATGACTCGGGAACACATTTCGGTACAAGTAATTATGAATTACTAGATTAACTTTATAAGTGACGTATTTTATTAATATGTTGATTTTTAATTGTTAAAAATACATTTTATATACCTAATGTCATGAAACATGTTACATGTGACAAATTGACAAAATAATGTGTAAAATGGATTTTCCATTTTACACCATATGTGCCGAAATAAGGAGGGAGTATTAGGCTTATTATTGTGTTGATTAATTAAGTGGAAACCATAATCATTTTACCTAATACATAGCCATGCAACCCTAGTTGTTTTTGTGAAGAACACCTTGATCATGCATTGGCCAAAGCCACCCCACCCTACCCGGTTTTCCTAGTGAAAAAGGCCAAAGGTCTTTTGCTCATTTTACCTATTATTCACTACATGCAAACTAGTGATATTTCATTCATTCTACACATAAAAAATATAGATTTTTAGAGAGATAAAATTACTTCTTCTTCTCCCTTCTCTTAACCGAAATTAAGAGACCAAAATAAACTTTTTGGGTCAATTTTATTTAAAATTAATATTGTTCTAGTATCAATAATATTAATTTTATTAAGAGGTTATCTTGGGTATTATTCCTTGGGAGGGATTCTATACTTGAATCCTTTGTTCATCCAATATTTGGAGAGCTCAAGAACAAGTGAGTAGGAGAACTCACTTGTGCCCAATAATCCGAAATTTCCAATGTAAGAATGATGATTTCTTCTTTATATTTTACTTATGTTTGCATGCATAAGATCTATTTAATTTTATGACTAAATTAAAATTGAAACATATATGAATATATTGTAATATTGAGATATAGATTTCTAACAAGCGGTATCATGAGCCTTAGGTTGTTTGCATGCAAATCGGTTATAGTTTTTCCGAGTTATACGATTAACATATAAAACTTGTAAATTTGTGTTTATTATGATATATCATGAAATCAATTATGCATGTTAAAGTTTCTGATCCTAAAATGTATTTAGGATATTTTGGTTAATTTATGGATTTTTATTGTTCATTTTATAAAATAATGGCATTAAAAATGTGATTTTATGATAAAAATGTCATTTTCGGACTAAAATTAGCTAAACTTCGAATTTTTCAGTGGTTTTTGGATATTTTTTCACATATATTAGTTTTAGATGACCTGTAAATTTTCATAATTTTATGAGTTCTTATGCTCGAAATATGGATTTTTCATGATAAAATCGAATTTAAATGATAAAATAGGTTAATATTTTTCCCGATAATTTTCGAAAATTTTTAACCTAAGTTTTTGAACATTATGAGTGTCATGGTATTTTTCCAGAATGTTCATGAGTTTAAAATTTTGAATTTTGAATTTACTTGAAATTTTTGTGATTTATTTGGAGTTTATGGCATTTTATTGTAATTTTGAGTCCATTAATGAACAATTTTAAGAAATATAAGTTAATTATTGTCAATATGTTAGCAGAGACTAATTTTGAGTCCTAAGTTGGTTAGAGTAATTAACTTGTGCATAAATATGATTTTATGTAATTTATTGTGATTTTAAAAGGTTGAATCACGCAAATTCGTAAAAACCGTTTAATATACAGTAACACCCCGTATTTTATTAAGTTGGTATCAGAGCATATTTGCTCCCGACGCACCTTTGTGCACCCCAATATAAATAACTTGACCTTAAAATAATAACTTGAGAGATGGGTAAGATGGGTAGACTTAGGACCTTATGTTGTAGTCTCTTTGTGTTTGCTCTTTGATAGGTACTAACCTGTTTGTTGATTGTCATTTAATAATTGTTGCGTTCTTAGATCAATGACCGTGAGCTTAACTATAGCTAATGGAGTTATTACCCTTATTATAAAAAAATTTGAACTAAAGGTTTTGAAAATATTTTAATGTTTTTCACTGGTTTTAACGTCAATTAGTGTTAAAGCTTGTTATTGGAGACGTCTGATAATTAGTTTTATCATTTGTTGGTGTAAAAATGTATTTTTATGTCTTTGAATTGGAATATTGATGTTAATTAGTCAGTTGTATAGTTGAGACGGTGTATACTGATATGTGGAGATGATTGAGAAGGTGTATACTGACCTGTAGGGATCATTTGGGATGCTAGCTAGTAAGTGGTATATTTAAGACGGTGTATGCTGACATGTATGGATTGTTTTGGGTGCTAATTGGTATCTTTTATAGTTGAGACGGTGTATACTGACCTCTAGGGATCATTTGGGATGCTAGCTAGTAAGTGGTATATTTAAGACGGTGTATGCTGACATGTATGGATTGTTTTGGGTGATAATTGGTGTGTTTTATAGTTGAGACGGTGTATACTGACATGTAGGGATTGTTTTGGACTAATTTGGACTCTGTGTTGGGGCGATTTTTGTAGTCTTTAGGGTCTGTTTTTGAGTTGCTTTATACTTGTGGATTTCCGCTCTAAAACCGTTTTAAATGCTGACTTAGTTGGCTCAGCTAGGACTGTTTTTAGGCGCGAGAATGGAGTCTTAAGGGGACGATTGGTACACTGTTTTGGGCAGGGACGAGAGCTGTCATCGTGGGTTTTCACTTTGCATTTGAGGACTGGAGTTGGGGTCGAACTTAGGCATCTTTTGGGTTCTGTTTTGGACTGATTTTTGGGTCAGGTTATGAAGTAGGGTGAAGGGTGGCTATGGGTAGTCGGGTGGTGGTCGTGTCGGACTCCTAGTGGCACAGGCAAAGCCTGGCCTAGTGTGGCTGGCCATGGCCTAGCTAAGTCACGAGTTTGAGGCCATGTGTAGTTGGTGGTTAGGCCGAGTTTGAGGTTGTCATAATAACTTTTGAGCCGTGTCCATAAATTGTTTTGACGCTAGTTTGGTTTATTTAAAATATAATTAAATTAATTTCCGTCTCATATTTTATATAAAGATAATTCGTTAATATCGTCCTTTCACATAATTATTTTAGGTGGCTCATATGTGGTTGAAGATGAAGAGTAATTTTGGGTTTTAGAAGCTTTCTCAAGTTATTACTTGTCTCTTTGCTAGCGTAAGGTAACTAATCCGAATTACTCGACGAATTAATGTCACATTAGTAGTTAATGTTGTGCCCGTTGTTTGTTAAGTGTTTAGGTGATTGATAATGTGTTACTTTCGTTTTTCACATGATAGAAATTAGAAATAGCATGAGAATTATATTGTGATAAATTTTATGATTTGGGCCAAAGTAGGCAAAGACTCGAAAGTGGGCAGATTGACCGAACGAGTTTGGTCAAACTAGGTTTAAACCGGTCGACCTCAATTTGACCGATGACCCGTCGCGGGACTCGGGTCGAGGGTTTGTCTTTGAGGTAAGATTGGTTGTTATTGGAGGTTTTATGTTATGCCTTGATATTTGTAATTATCATTTCACATGTTGGTTGTTGGATGCTTTGGATGCCTTATGCTTGAGTCTTGTTTGCCTTTAGCCATTGTAGTTTATTCTCATGGACTGTGATATTGATGGTTAGCTATAATTTGGTTATTGATGACATTGAGGATATGGTTGGATTGTCTGCTGAATAGACATTTATATAGCCTTTCACATGATAGAATGTTAGCATTTATGTTGGTAAGTTGGACTCTTTGCCCCTCTTATGGTTAATTGGGTATCCTACTTGTCTTGTGTGGTGTGGGCTAAAGTATTCAAGCTGGGACTAGCTGGGACTAGGTCCTAGGTGAGTATTTCGGCCTTCATCATAGATAGGTCATTATAGTCTTTGACGAGTGTATGTTCACTGCTTAATAGCCTCTGTGTTCCTGACTTGGTGGGTTTATATCCAAGTTGGGGCATGACCTCGTTACTTATTTTGAGAGTAAGTGGTCAGCTTAAGTACTAGCCAACCCTTTGGTGGACTCCTTAGGGTACTCACATGGTTTTATAAAATTGTGGGTCTTGGGTGCGGTGGTGTGTATCCGCATGTCTAGGTCTGCACAGATTTAGGACTAGGGTTGTGTTGTGTCTTGGCCATGTTTTGATAGAACCTCTGAGCCAAGATACCGATTCGATTACCTTCCCTACCTCGTGGTATAGACTCGAGTTACAGAGTGACTATTGACGGTGCTAAGAACTTATGCCTGTCTTTGATATATTGCCCTTTCTTGTTTGATGATTCTATGAATCATAGAAGGTGAGATGCAAGCTGGCTATGGTTGATAGAGTTTGGATTCCTGGATGTTATGTGATTCACATGATAGTGTAGTATGAGTCGGTCTAGTATTCACATGCTAGGACTATGTGTTGTTATATTGTTGTTCACATGATAAACACGATTGTCTAGCATCTATATGCTAAGGCTATGTGTTATTCATATTCATATTCTTATGTTTACATGTTATATTAATTATGACATTTCGTGGTTGGGAGAACTGAGTTACTCCCACCGACCGTGGCTTTCGTATTTGTATAAAATGCGATTGATGGAGTAGGTGATGCATATATGGGGTACATGGACGAGCTAGCGAGCAAAGTAACCTTGGGACCTAGATTGGCTTTATTTTATTGTGACCCTTAAACACTTTTTACGTCACATACATTTTAGGGACATATGTCTCCCTCTTTACATTTGGTTGTATAATTTGCTATTCGCGACTTTAGCGATGGTTATGTTATGACACTTCTAGTTAGACCTTGTATGTTTGACACCTTCCAATTTGGATATCTTTATAACAGGTTCAGGTTTTAAAAATTACAGGTTTTTACCCAATTGAACCTATTACAAACATATCCATGCAGTTTTATTCTAGAATTACGTGTTTACTTTTCCGCGATAAGTGAGGGTGTCACATATACGATATTGGCTCCTTAAAGGCGATTTAGCATAAAATTGGGCATGTTCATACATATTATAATGCTGCATTTTATTTATGATTGTCATAATTTTATTTTATGTAATTTTACTTAGTATGGCCTTAGTTTTTAATTGGTATTACCCGAAATGTATGTGAATATCGATTCGGTTGTAATTTATTGTGATCTCGTATCACCGTTTTGTAATTTAATAGATTTATTTTATTTTAATTACAAATGTATAATAGGAAATTATGTAATTTGTTATGTAATTTATTTATTCCGGAGTTCCTTGAAGACGGTGCCACTCAAGAAGGTGATCCATTAAGACGGTGTTACCTCGAGATGCGTGCCAAAACCGAAGTTCAAGGGACCAATGGAGTTGGTTTCTGAATTTTTAATAGTTTATTAGATTTACTATTTTAGGAAGGCCATACTAGGATTTAATTTATGCTTTGCATTTCATTTATATGTCGCATGCATCGCTAAATCGCCATAACTAAAACATGCATCATCATTTTAATCGAGTTCGTTGACCGTGTCAATTATAATTATCGTAGTTCACCGCTTTAGTTCACTTAAAACGTGATAGATGATAAATTGACATGACCTCTCGCTAAAATAATCAATTGAGACATAGCCTTACCAAATAGTAGAAACCATGAAAACCTATTTCGTGAGGGAGTGCACTCGGCTTTACCGGGGTACAAACCTTGTTACGTAGGGGAAGTGGGTGATAAATGTCTACCCACCGAATTTATAAAGATAAGGGTTGTTTTCGGCTTTACCGATGCCCAAGTTGATGTAAATTTGGATCATGGACACATTTATTCGAAATTTTGGTTGAACTCAATGAAAGTATTCTCGACGGTTGTCGGATGTGTTTCGGGCTAAAGATAAATTTTAATGTAAATTTATCGACCAAGAGTTCTAAAAGTAGAATCGATTAAAAGGTTAATCCACCGAGTTATATTGATAAGGGTTGTTTTCGGCTTTACCGATGCCTAAGTTAATATGAATTTGGGTCTTGGAATCATTTATCAAAGTTGGGTAGAGGTCACTACATAAATGCAATAAAACTTGTTTAAAGTAAATTTTTACGAGTGTTATTATATTTTTTTGAAAACGACATATGTTTTATTCCTTCTATTTTGTTTTGTAGACCACTCTTATTTCTCATAACCAATGGCCACTCCAAACACCAACGCCACACCTCTCACTAATACTTCATGGCTCCGATCCTTCATGGATCGTTGTAAACTTGAAAAGAATGGGTCAAATTTTTCCGATTGGGATGCCCAACTCAAATTAGCCGCCCAAGGTGACGACAAGCTTCGTTACCTCACCGAGGCCTCTCCACCCGAACATAATGCTAGGTCGGGTGCCGCTACTAGGGAAGCATATGAGGCTTACCACAAGGAGTCCGCCGCAATGAAAAATGTGTTGATCTTTACGATGGAGGCGGATCTCCAAAGGAGAGCCTTTAAAATGGGCACCGCTAATGAAATCTATTCCAAGCTTGTGACAATGTTTTCACAAACTCCGAGGATCGTCCAATATGAGGCGGCCGCGGCATTCTTTGATCTCGACTTTAAGGAGGGCCAAAAGGTTAGCCCTCACGTGCTCAAATTAATGGAGCTAGTCGAGACTTTGAAGATTCAAAAGGTTGAAATCCCCAAAGTCAAGGTATATGTTCAATTCCGGGTTAGTTTTAACATGCAAGATAAGGACGTGTCTCTTGAAGAGTAAGCCGGAAGGGACATGGGGTTAAATGTTAACCCACCTAAGGATGTGCTTAACATAAGCACCAAGAGTAAGGGGGATTCAAGAAGAATTGGAAGAAGGGTAAGAAGCAAGCTCCCACTTTCACCAAGGCTAAGACTTTTGAAGCTAGCACTTCCAAGATCAAGAAGGGTCCTCTTGATAAATGCCATTATTGTAATGGTGTTGGACATTGGAAAAGAAATTGTTCCAAGTATCTTGGTGACATCAAAGCTGGAAAGATCACTCCAGTAGGTAATTGACTATCCTTTTTTTTATGTTTCTAATTCAACTATGGTATTGTGATACAAATTTGTGATAATGTATCCCCTTTTTATTGTAAATAGGGCCTCCACCAAGCATGGACAAGGGAAAGGAAAAGCAAGCTTGAGAAATCATCAAGAAGCTAGGAGTAGCTTCCATGAAGCTTGGCTTTTTATTGTCTTATTTTAATTTATGTTTCGGATTTTTAGAATTTTGATTTCCGTGTTCGACATGGAAATGTTTGATCCCTTCTAAACACTCGTTGTATTTTGGATTATGGTGGCTTGGTTTGCAACCCAAGTCACCCGTTTTATCGTATTTTTCCTTGTTCTAAAAATTCGTCTATATATGCTTGCACATAGAAACATATGATCATCCACTTAAAGTGATCTAATAGACAACTATAATGATGGGATTCATTATATGTCCACAAGCTTAAGTCTTGTGTATGATCAATTAAAAGTGATGATTGAATTGATGAACTCTCTTAAAGGAATGTCAATCACCGAGTACACTTATCAAATCTAAAACTATTAGTCAACCTATGAGATAGTCCTCCTTATACTTCAAAATCATTATTTGTGTCTCATAAGCTATCTTTGAATCTCTAGTGTATTCATTCTAAAGATAGAGTGGGAGAAAAATGAAGACACAAAGAACACAAGCAAAATTTGTGTACTTGTGTAAATGAGATCTACGCAAGAAAGAATGATTTGTATACCTATACAGATAGTATACACGAATAGATGAGATCTATGGTCTCGAATAGATGAAATCTACATGACAAAAGAGACCAAGTGAAGTAATCAAAAGAATATGTTCTCTAGATAACTACACGAGGAGACCAAAAGAAAGTTTTGGAAGAAAAATGACTAATGTAAAGTCTTAACAAGAGATTTGGCTAGTTTATGAGCGACTTTTGACCAATAGTTTCAATATTGATATTTACTTAAGAGCCTAAATGAAACAAAGTTGCATCCTCAAAAATAAATGTGATTTATGACTAAAAGTTGCAAAGAAAGATATGCCGATATCTACAAAAGCTAAATTAATTGTTAACCACGCTAGTGTCATTACTTAATCTCATTATGAAAATGAAAT
Source organism: Silene latifolia (assembly GCF_048544455.1). Lineage (NCBI taxonomy): Eukaryota > Viridiplantae > Streptophyta > Magnoliopsida > Caryophyllales > Caryophyllaceae > Silene > Silene latifolia. Next base: position 1,388,348 of record NW_027413125.1, read on the forward strand.
GGTTAAACCTCCTTCCGAAAAGGGTATTTTGAGAAGGACGTATATTAAATGATGTTCACATTTAAATAATGACATTGCCACGCATCATTATAAAATGAATGAGTTAGAGATTAAAATCTCTTTCGATAAGTTTAAGATTGAAACCTTATCAAAATAGGTATTTTGAAAGGATATGCTGAGAACATATATGGTTTTATCTTAATAACTTGGCAAAGCAAAATATATTTCAATTCTTGAAATATTTCGATTGAGTAGTCAATTGCGAAACATGTGGAATTAAGTGGGAGTTGGAAATTATCATGTGAAGACATGGAATTTAGTGGGAGCAATCATCTTGTAAAAAAAATTTATAACTCATTACTCATTGAGAATGATGAGCTGATACTATCTTTCCCAAAGAAGTATTTGAGTTTTCAATTCTGGATGAAAATAGACTATGATGAATCCAATCACATCATGAGATGTTGGATAGGTATTGAGATATATGTTGGGAAATGTGTCCTCAACAATAGTGCGATCACATGATTTAAATATCATTATTAAATCTCATTTTAAAGAATACAATTGGGAAGTATTTTTACTGTCAACTGGTCAACATATATCGGTAATGATTGGCTGACTAGAGTTTGACATTACTGTCGTGCGACGGTGGTGATCAGTTGACCCCCTAGGTCATACCTATAGGGCAACACTCTAAATTGATCATTTAATTAATCGTATAATGTTACGAGTGAATTAAATTACTTGAAAATTGACGGACGATTTTGGAAGTAAAATTTACGTATCACATTGTAATGTGATTAAATGAGATACGGTCTGAGTAATCGAATTGTATCATTGCTCAGATGAAATTATTGTTTAAGGAAGCAATTAAATTTGAATGAATTATTATAAATACGATTTATAAATTGGTGAAATATTTTGGTACAAGTAATTATGAATTACTAAGTCAATTATTGTATATGACGTATTTTTATTAATACGTTGATTTTTAATATGTTAAAAATACATAACAAATTTATGTTACATATGACATGTGACATATTGACAATTGACAAAAATAATATGGAACCCATATTATCCAATGTGCCGAAAATTGGAGGAATATTAGGCAAATATTAAGTTGTTCTTATTAGTGGTAAACAATATAATTACCTACAAAACTAGCCTTGCATGCCTATGGTTCATTGTGAAGAACAACTAGGGCATGCATTGGCTCTTTTGTTCCTCCACTCCCACCGGTTTTGGGAAGAGAAATCCTTGAGATTTTTTCTTATTATTTTGCCTAATATTCACTAAGGAGTTAGTTAGTGATTATTCATTCTTTTACTCATCCAAAAATAAGATTTCTAGAGAGACAAAAATCTCTCTTCTTCTTCTCTCCCATAACCGAAAATATTAAGAGTTTATAATATTTTTGGGTCATTTTTCTACAAGATTAATATTGTACTAGTTCCTATAATATTAATTTTAATTAAGAGTTAGCTTTGGGTATTATTCCTTGGGAGAGATCCTACACTTGGATCTTTGTTCATCCAAAAGGAAAGCTCAAGAACAAAAGAAAAGAAGATTTCTTTTGTGCCCATTTGAACCGAAAATACAATGTAAGAATAATGTTTCTTCCTTATTTTGCTTTAATGTTTGCATGCATAAGACCTTTATTAATTTTATGACAAATTAATTTATAACATATATATGAATATGTAAGTATATAGATCTACTTTTCTTTCAATATACACATCGAATCAACGAGAAACGTAGGTTATTCATGTCAATGAAAATGGAATTGCCATTAGCAGTCATGGTTGTTCATTGAACCTAAGAATGGTTGATCACATGATTATTAGTTACTAATGTTTCCGCCATTAGAATAATCATTCACATATCCAATAATGAATCATATGCATAAGAGCATGATGAATCATAGGCAAGCCATAGAAGAATCGTCATGAATTCTCGAGGAGAACTAATGAGCGATTTCAGTGATGGATAAGAACACTCTGTTATGTGCCAAGAGGTTGCACGTTTTGAAGTTCGATCACACGTAAGGATTTATGAAAATCCTAAGCTATTCAAGCTAAAAGGAGAAATAAGAAGCTTTGAAAAATACTTAGTTGAAGTAAGAAGTTACTCAAAACTGATATTTTCTAATATGCTAGGACTTATGAGAAGTGCTAGGCATATCTTGACAATTATTGCAAGACTCTACAAAACGTATACCTAGTGCATTGTGAGTTGGTAGAACACTTGACCAGTGCAAGTTATATCATCCACCACAATTCGTTGGTTATGTGATAAACAACAAGAAAGTTCTTTCAAGATAAAGAACCCAAACCTAGGTTGGGAACCTATATGTGTACTTGGTAAGGTTCATGCTATGAAAGATAACATGAATATAAAGGAAAATGCAATATAAGAAGTTTGAACACATGGACACTTGGTATGTTAAACTTCTATTGCAATCAACTAGTGTTTACACACTTTCGATATACATCACAAGGTCGTAATATGGTATTGACTACCCGAATGTGATGTCGACGTTTGTCGTTTGAGTTATTATTAACTCAATTTATACTTTGTTACATCCAAACGGGTTGTAGAGACAATTGAACCCCGTTAAAGTGAACACGGATTAGCAATGTATTCGCCCATAGTTACTTACATGAGGTGACGTCTCGAAGTAACTAGAATGTGATGCGATTGATGGCAAGTTCAAGTGCCATGAAGTCATGTGTGATGACTAGTCGATCACATAGGCAGACTGTTAGGAACACTTTGTCGGGCCTTATGACCGCTTATAGAGTTCTGGCAAATTTATATAGCCTGGTCGTGGCGAGAGCTACTATAGTATTCTAATGAGTCGATTCATTTGACTAAAGACTGTTCGCCTAAGATGGCACTGTAACATTTCGTATTGTTTTGTTTAATTGATGTGTCAAAAGTGTGCGTTAACCGTGTTAGAAATACGTGACGTCCGTAAGTACGATATGCAATACCCTTCTGAGGTTTGAGTACGGGAGCGAACTTCGGGACGAAGTTCATTTTAAGGGGGGAAGACTGTAATACCCCGTATTTTTATATAATAAATTAAATGGATATTATTATATATTAATTATTTTACATTTTATATTACTAATTAAGGCGGGTTAATTGTTGAGTCGATAATTACGTAAATTATTTTAATTAACTCGCGTTGTATCGTTATAAGTAATTGTGACGGGTTTATAAGGAAGTCGAAAGGTGAACTAACCAGTTGAGTGGCCCAATAACTATCCAGCCCATTTAACCATAAGCCCAACTAAACCCTAACCCTAACCCTAAATACCCTAACCAACCCGCCTCCCTCCTCTCTTACTCCCTCAACCCGCCTCCCTTCTTTCTTCAACACCAATCTCGGCCTTTCACGCACCCGAGAGGGAGAAAGAGTGCGTGATCGTTGACTACGCAGCAGGACGAGCTAGGAACCTTTGTCGACGGCCGTGGGTGGCCCTGGTGGCGGTTGTGGTGACGGAAAGGTAAGCTTTCAAACATCTCCTCTGTTTTAGCATTTATGTCGGGTTTTTGGGTGATTGTTTCGTGTCTGTTGGAGGTGTTTCTGTTGGTTGTTGTCGGGGTATATGGGTAGGGTGGTAAGGGTCGAGTAGGGTGGTGGTTATTGAGGTGGCTTTAGGTGGTGGTGGTGGCAGTGATAGGCGGCATTGACAGGGGGGTAGCAACGGGTTTATAATATGGGTTTTTCAGGCGGTTTACACGACTATGTTGGGGTGGCACCACCGTGGACTCGGGGGAGGTCGAAATGGTGGTGCCACGACGTCTGGGTTCACGGGTTGACGGAGAGCAGGACAGTGGTGAGTTGGCAGGTGGTAGTTGTGGGTTGCAGTGGTGGTCAGGAGAGAAAAGGAGGTGTTTGGTGAGGCTTGGCGGTGAACCAGGCCAAATGACGGCCCTGGTTCAACTCGCCGGCGACAGTCGACCACCTTGGGGTCGGTGGTTGGTGGTGGGGACGAAGTGGGCAGCAGGTCAGGTGGTTGTCGTTGTGGTGTAGGTGGCGCGTGAGGAGTGTGAGCGTGTGTGAAGGGACGGGGGTTGATGACGGGTTATTCGAGTTGTTTTTGAAACGGGTTTTCATAGTTAATCGTTATAATTCGTTAATGGGTCGTATGCTTAACTAATTAATTTAATTCCGAGTTATTTAATTAATGAAAGACGGGTTTAAGTCGGGTTGTTGAATTGTTTTATGTTTAAGTCGGGTTTTCTTAAAACGTTTAATTCGTTCAATATTTTATTTATCATATTAGTTATTTAATTTAATTCCCGAGTCATCAAAATAATTATTTAATTTAAATTCCCGAGTCGGTTAAATAATTCAAGTCGGGTTTTGAGTCGGGTTTGTTAAAAGAGAAAAGTTACTATATCGGGAAAGTTTCCATTTTAAGAAATTCTACTTTAATAACTTTCTATTTTGGGAAATGGGTCGATACTAATCGGGTTATTTTAGTTATCGGTGGGGCATAAGTTGGTGTCGGGATTGTATTTGGAAAGCTTCTATTTTGGGAGATGTCTATATTTAGTAGTTAGTAATTATAAATATTATAATTGTTTTAGGTGACGGATTCGTGAAGGATCGATAATCAAATTCATTGCTTTACTTTTCGGATCGCTTAATCGCTTAATTGGAATTGTGGCACTATGAGGTAGGGAAATACACTTGTCCTATTATCGTCATTGTTGAATTGTGTTGACTTGATTCTTGGTTGTTGATTTACGTTATCATTTATATTCGGAAAGGTGATTGACCGATTTGATCGTATTGAGTATGATATCACAACATCGGGTAATCGGCATGATTTTACGATTTATCGATTCATTATATATATATATATATATATATATATATATATATATATATATATATATATATATATATATATATATATATATTGTGTTGCATTCATTTCTTTTGAGCATTCATATGCATTGGAGATGGAGGATGTTGTGGTGATGTGGTGCGGTGATGATGATGTTGTGATAAGGCCCGGGCGGAGTTCTGCAGACTTGCCCTGGTGTCCTCAATTTTGGTGCGGATCGACTTGGTCGATATATAGTCTCCGGGGATCGGTATGGCTGGGCGTTCCGGGGTATGAGATGTGTGTGATGAGTTGAGATGGAGATGGAGGTGACGGAGTATCATGCATATCATATTTTATTGTTTTATTGTTTTCCCTACTCAACCTCGTGGTTGACCCTGTGTATTCGTGAACACCTGTGATGAACCGTTTTATGGGGAGCAGACTTGACAGGTTTAAGAGATAGGACGGGAGCTTGATGGGCGTGAGACACTGGATCAGACGACTTAGTAACTAGATCATCATCTAGAAGACTTTCACTTTTATTTATGTTAGTTCTTGTAATTTGACGTAAAGAGGTTTTGTAATAATTAAGTTAAAAATAATTACATAAATTGCCTTGGAGTTTAATTTGTTATTCACTACCTCGGGAAACCGAGATGGTAACAGTCCGGTTTATTAGGGAATGTCTTGACGAAGGCCTCTTTTATAAACCGGGGTGTTACAGCACAGTTTCAGATTAACTTTGATTTGTGTTACTACGACCTTCGTAAATGGGGTCAAATGGGCATATTTTGGGTTATGATGGCTGTAGCTAGTCGAAGGAAATAAGTGCGATAGGAATTGTCCACCCCTTGTCAGGGTTATAACAATATCTCAGGGCCACTCGAGGAGTAATGAACTGGAAATGCGTGGCCACGCTCGGAAGATATCCATGGTGGATAATTCCGGTCAATCAGTTATTCTCCAGATCGAGGAAACCACTCTCGATATGATCACTTGCAAGTACGACCTGAAAGACACCTTGCATTGAGTGGGAGATAGTAATAGGACAAGAGAATTGGTGACGCACACTTGTCGAGGACAAGTGGGAGATTGTTGGAATATGTGTCCTCCGACAATAATGCGATCACAACTGTCGATCATGATGATCACATGTTTAAGTCTCATTTTAAGAATACAATTGGGAAGTAATATTTTACTGTCAACTGGTCCACACATATCGGTAATGATTGGCTGACTAGAGTTTGACATTACTGTCGTGCGACGGTGGTGATCAGTTGATCCCCTTAGGTCATACCTAAAGGGTAACACTCTTAATTGAATATTTAATTGATCATATGACGATACGGGTTAATTAAATTGCTTAAAATTGACGGACGATTTTGGAAGTAATATTTACGTGTCTCATTGTAATTTGATTAAATAAGATACGGTCTAAGTAATCGAATTATTTCATTGCTTAGATGAAATTATTGTTTACGGAAACAATTGAACAGAATGAATTGATTATTATAAATACAGAATGTTGTAATTTATGACTCGGGAACACATTTCGGTACAAGTAATTATGAATTACTAGATTAACTTTATAAGTGCCATATTTTATTAATATGTTGATTTTTAATTGTTAAAAATACATTATATATACCTAATATCATGAAACATGTTACATGTGACAAATTGACAAAATAATGTGTAAAATGGATTTTCCATTTTACACCATATGTGCCGAAATAAGGAGGGAGTATTAGGCTTATTATTGTGTTGATTAATTAAGTGGAAAACATAATCATTTTACCTAATACATAGCCATGTAACCCTAGTTGTTTTTGTGAAGAACACCTTGATCATGCATTGGCTAAAGCCACCCCACCCTACCCGGTTTTCCTAGTGAAGAAGGCCAAGGGTCTTTTGCTCATTTTACCTATTATTCACTACATGCAAACTAGTGAATTTTAATTCATTCTACACATCAAAAATATAGATTTTTAGAGAGATAAAATTACTTCTTCTTCCCCCTTCTCTTAACCGAAATTAAGAGACCAAAATAAACTTTTTGGGTCAATTTTATTTAAAATTAATATTGTTCTAGTATCAATAATATTAATTTTATTAAGAGGTTATCTTGGGTATTATTCCTTGGGAGGGATTCTATACTTGAATCCTTTGTTCATCCAATATTTGGAGAGCTCAAGAACAAGTGAGTAGGAGAACTCACTTGTGCCCAATAATCCGAAATTTCCAATGTAAGAATGATGATTTCTTCTTTATATTTACTTATGTTTGCATGCATAAGATCTATTTAATTTTATGACTAAATTAAAATTGAAACATATATGAATATGTTGTAATATTGAGATATAGATTTCTAACAAATTACTCATTGTGACTCGTTGTGTGAACCATTTGTCCTTGTTCATTAGTCATTGTGACTCGTTGTGTGAATCATTTTTCCTTGTTCAATAGTTATTGTGACTTTGTGTTAATCATTTATCCTAGTTAATTACTCATTGTGACTCGTTGTGTGAATCATTTGTCCTTGTTCAATAGTTATTGTGACTTTGCGTGAATCATTTATCCTAGTTAATTAATCATTGTGACTCGTTGTGTGAATTATTTGTCCTTTTTCATTAGTCATTATGAATCGTTGTGTGAATTATTTGTCCTAGTTAATTAGTCATTTTGACTGATGTAAAACTATATGGGAAAACGAGATTGAACAGATCGTGGAACCGTTCGTTTGAGTTTGCTAAATTCGTGGATGTATATGTTGATGTAATTAGTAAAATTTGCAGCGGAAATTGAATTGTTTGGACTGTTTATTTCGTGATTATTGAAGTAACCGGATAGTATGGTGAATTTCTAGTCCTAACCTCGCAAGGTATCAAACGCAGATTCACGCAATCAACCTCGCAAGGATGACCTAAAGATTAAGCTCGCAAACCTAATCAATCAATGCTCACAATTGTAAACAAACTTATTTCTGGAAAAATCAATGTGTGTGTTTCTGATTACACACGGTCCTACTTATACTCCTAATCGAGGTCACAATTTGACCCGAGTCCTAATTCCTTAGCTTGCAAACCAAGCTATCTTCCCCTTTCCTAAACTAACTAGGAAAGTTATTAAAATACTAATAATTAGAATACAATCAGATTTTAGGGTATTCTAACTAAACTAGGATTAGGAAACTCTAGCTTTCCTAACTTTATTCGGAAACAGTAAATAAAACTAATTTATTATTCCTACACGATTTAGGAAATCGTGTATCTAGCCGTCCTAGGAGCCGTGATGTGCAGCTCCAACGCCTTCCCATTTCAGCATTAACACATTATTCGATCCAAGCTCAAACCCTTTTACTAGTTGAGTCATATTTCGACTAATAAAGATTTCATTTGCTTGTTCCGAGTATGCTCCTGCATCATTCTCTCCTTCTTTTTGAGAATTTGCCCTCAAATCCTCGTCTTCTAAATACGGTGACAGGTCGCCTACATTGAATGTCGCGCTCACCCCACCATATTCACTCGGCAATTCCAGCTTGTATGCATTAGAGCCATAACATTCGAGGATCTTGAATGGACCATCGGCTCGTGGCATCAACTTGTTCTTCCTTTTGGACGGAAATCGTTCCTTCCTTAAATGTAACCACACAAGATCACCCTCTTTGAAAACAGGCTACTTACGATGTTTATTAGCCTTCTCCTTGTATTTAGCATTTGTCTTCTCAATTTGAGCTCGAACTTGCTCACAAACTCGGAGAAATGCTGCTTGCCTCTCTTTGGCTTCAAAACTCAACACATCTTTCTTTGGAATGGGCACTAAATCGATGGGCAGGTATGGATTCACGCCATAGACAATCTCGAATGGAGCTCGTCCTATAGTCATCGATGGTGTACGATTATAAGCGAATTCAGCATGAGCTAATTTAATATCCCAATCCTTCGTGCTTTTACTAACCAATCCCCGCAATAGACTCCCCAGAGTACGGTTGGTTACCTCGGTCGACCACCATGTTTGTGGATGGTGTGATGTCTTGAAAAGAAGCTTAGTTCCCATCAAACGCCATAACGTTTTCCCGAAGTAACTAAGAAACTTCACATCTCGATCTGAAACAATAGTAAGAGGTATTCCATGTAATCGAACGATCTCTCTGTAGTACAAATCAGCCACTTTAGTTGCATCATCAGTCTTGTGACACGGAATAAAATGCGCCATCTTCGAGAATCGATCAACTACCACCATAATTGAGTCCTTACCCCGCTGAGTTCTTGGTAAACCAAGGATAAAATCCATGCTTACCTCGTTCCAAGGCTGCACAGGTACGAGCAGAGGTGTATACAAGCCTTTGTTGAACGTGCTTTTAGCCTTTTGACATACCACGCACTTCGCCACGATTTCTTGCACGTCCTTATTCATTCTCGGCCAGTAGACGTGCTCACTTAGGATGTCACTCATCTTATTAACTCCAAAGTGTCCAGCAATAGCCCCGCCATGAGCTTCACGTACCAACAGCTCCCTAATCGACCCATTTGGAATACATAACCGATTACCTTTGAAAAGATAACCATCCTGAACAGTATACAAACCTGTTGGATCAATAATTTCCTTCGAGAATTCTGGATCAGATTTGTACAGTTCCTTGATATGTTCGAAACCCAGAATTCTTGCATCCAACTCAATCAGCAACGAATGTCTTCGTGATAAAGCATCAGCCACAACGTTAGAATTTCCCGTCTTGTATTTTGAAGAAAAAGTGAATGATTGTAAGAACTCTACCCATTTAGCATGTCTTGGATTTAACTTTTGCTGTCCATAAATGTGTTTAAGAGCCTCGTGATCAGAATGCAATATAAACGGCTTCGGACGCAGGTAATGATTCCAATGGTTCAATGCTCTCACGATTGCATAGAATTCTTTGTCGTAAGTTGAATAGTTCAGCCTTGCACCGTTTAATTTCTCACTGAAGTACGCAATAGATCTCTTCTCTTGTACTAACACGGCACCAATTCCAACACCACTCGCATCACACTCGACTTCAAACAATTTATTAAAATCGGGCAATGCTAAAACAGGCCCAGAACACAGCTTGTGCTTCACGTCTTCAAACGCCTTTTGAGCGCTGCTAGTCCACACAAACTCTCCTTTCTTGGTTAGCTCTGTAATTGGAGCCATAATTGAGCTAAAACCCTGGATGAATCGTCTATAAAATGATGCCAAACCATGAAAGCTTTGCACTTCTGTAGTTGATTTAGGAACCGGCCAGGCTTGAATAGCATCGACCTTGGATGGGTCCATACTTACTCCGTCTTTACCCACAATATAACCAAGAAAAACAACACTTGATACCATAAAAGTACATTTTTCTAGTTTACCATAGAGCTTCTGATTTCGCAAAACTTCAAACACAGCTCGCAAATGTCGTTTGTGCGACTCTTCATCTTTGCTATAAATTAGGATGTCGTCAAGATAGACCATCACAAATTTGTTAAGGAAAGGCCTTAACACTTCATTCATCAGCCTCATAAACGAACTAGGAGCGTTGCAAAGACCAAATGACATCACAAGCCATTCATATAACCCCTGATTTGTTTTAAACGCGGTCTTCCACTCACCCCCTTCTCGTATCATCATTTGATGGTAACCACTCCTCAAATTCAGTTTAGAAAAGACACTCGAACCAGAAAGTTCGTCAAGCATATCATCAAGTCTTGGCATAGGAAAGCGATATTTGATTGTAATGTTGTTTACCGCTCTACTGTCAATGCACATTCGCGAAGTCCCTTCACTAATAACGCAGGCACCGCACACGGACTTAAGCTCTCTTGAACATATCCCCTATGTATTAATTCTTGGACTTGTCTCTGTAACTCCTTTGCTTCCTCTGGATTACAACGATAGGCCGGCTTATTAGGCAATGTCGCCCCTGGAATCAGATCTATTTGGTGTTCAATACCACGTAAAGGAGGCAACCCATTTGGTAACTCATCCGGAAACACATCCCGAAATTCTTCTAACAGTTCCTGTACTCCACGGATATCACTCACACCAACGGACCCCAATTCACGAACCATCAGTACATAGGTTCGTTCTCCACGAGCTAAAGCCTTCTCAACCTCCCGAGTCTCCATAAACATACTCCCCTTCTTTATTTTAAACTCTTTAATCTTATTAGGTGACATAGGTTTCAGATTATATTTCACATTACCCTTCATCACGCTATATACATTGGATCTCCCGTCATGTTCAACCTTTCTATCGAATGGCCAAGGTCTACCCAACAGAATGTGGCATGCATTCATAGGAATTACGTCGCACCACACCTCATCAGTATAGGGTCCTAAACTTAACGAAATTAAGGCCTGTTTTTTTTTATTTGAATCCCATTCTCCCCATTCAGCCAATGTAATTTATATGGTTTAACTCGGTCTCTACTTTGCAATTTCAGTTCATCCACAAGATCCCTTGCTACTACATTAGCACATGACGCACTATCAATAATAAGATTGCAAATTTTACGGTTTACCTTGCACCGAGTGTGGAAGATCTGTTCTCGTTCTTTATTTTCAGCTGAACCCGTCTCCATATCCAAATTACGCAGCACTAAACATTCCTCTTCACTTAACGAATCCAAATCATAGACTATTCCTTCACCATCAGCTCCAACGTTCTCTTGAACCGTTTCTTCCTCTGGCGTGACAAACACAGAGATCATATCACACAACTCTTGAGCTGTTAGGGCTCGCTTCTGAGGGCACTCGTTTGCTATATGACCATAGCCTTGACACTTGAAACAACGCCTCAAAGAATTTCCTTTTGGCTCGACAACACCCTCTCCTTTGTCTTTAAATTCTTCTTTCGGGGTTTCTTTAGGCTTGCTAGGAGCTAGCCTGGAATAAGGGCTTGTTCCCGAACTTTGTCCCTTGGAGTAAGCATAAGGTTTTCGTGCCTTATCATGTTTTTCAAATTTTAATGCCAATCTGCAAACGTCGCTAAACCCGTCATAATTCTGGATTTCTACCTTCGTTGCAATTGCGGGTGTTAGGCCCTTGATGAATCTCGCCACTCTTAGCTCTTCCTTCTCCTCTAGATCGCACACAATTGACATCTTTTCAAATTCTTTGATGTATTCAGTCACCGACATACTTTCTTGTGTTAAAGATTGAAGCTTTAGATAATTTTCTTGCTCGTAGTCTCTAGGCATGAATCGTCTCATCAGGTGCTTCTTTAATTTGATCCAAGATTCGATCTTGTCTTTACCTTCCTTTTTCCTCTGTTTTTTCAGATTCTCGTACCATAAAGATGCATACTTTGTAAGCTTCAAGATTGCAACTTTAAATTGCTTCTTGTCATCATAATCTTTATACTCGAAAACCCTCTCAGCTTGTCTTATCCAATCCAGAAATTTTTCCGGATCCATCTCGCCATCAAAGTCTGGAATATCGAGTTTTAAACCCCAATCATCATCGTTCTTATATTTCGACTTTCCCTTTGGCTGCTCGTCCTCTTCAGATTCGGATGGACTGTCTGAATTTTTTTCTTCTCCTTAATCTTCAACATGTTTGCTATGTTCTTTAACACATAAGCCATCTGAGCCATCTCTAACTTCAGCTCGTTATGACCCTCTTCCCATGTTTTCGGACCCTCATCACCGTCTTTAACCATGATTAGCAACTTCCCAAGACAGATTTATTAAGGAATAAATCTGAACCTTGCTCTGGTAACCAATTTGATGTAAGACTATATAGGAAAACGAGATTGAACAGATCGTGGAACCGTTCGTTTGAGTTTGCTAAATTCGTGGATGTGTATGTTGATGTAATTAGTAAAATTTGCAGCGGAAATTGAATTGTTTGGACTATTTATTTCGTGAATATTGAAGTAACCAGATAGTATGGTGAATTCCTAGTCCTAACCTCGCAAGGTATCAAATGCAGATTCACGCAATCAACCTCGCAAGGATGACCTAAAGATTAAGCTCGCAAACCTAATCGATCAATGCTCACAATTGTAAACAATCTTATTTCTGGAAAAATCAATGTGTGTGTTTCTGATTACACACGGTCCTACTTATACTCCTAATCGAGGTAACAATTTGACTCGAGTCCTAATTCCTTATCTTGCAAACCAAGCTATCTTCCCCTTTCCTAAACTAACTAGGAAAGTTATTAAAATACTAATAATTAGAATACAATCAGATTTTAGGGTATTCTAACTATATTAGGATTAGGAAACTCTAGCTTTCCTAACTTTCTTCGGAAACAGTAAATAAAACTAATTTATTATTCCTACACGATTTAGGAAATCGCGTATCTAGCCGTCCTAGGAGCCGTGATGTGCAGCTCCAACGCCTTCCCATTTCAGCATTAACACATTATTCGATCCAAGCTCAAACCCTTTTACTAGTTGAGTCATATTTCGACTAATAAGGATTTCATTTGTTTGTTCCGAGTATGCTCCCACATCAGTGACTCGTTATGTGAATCATTTGTCCTTATTCATCAGTCCTCGTGACTCGTTGTTGGAATCATTTATCCTTGTTCATTAGTCATTGTGACTCGTTGTGTGAATCAGTCCTAGTTAATTAGTCATTGTGACTCGTTATGTGAATCATTTGTCCTTGTTCATTAGTCCTTGTGACTCATTGTGTGAATCATTTGTCCTAGTTAATTACTCATTGTGACTCGTTGGGTGAATCATTTGTCCTTGTTCATTAGTCTTTGTGACTCGTTGTGTAAATCACTTGTCCTAGTTAATTAGTCATTGTGACTCGTTATTGATGTAAAATCTGGTCGATTTTATGGGTTTAAAATGAACGTTGGCCTGTTTGATTTGTGTTGTATAATACGCAGCGGAATATTAGACTTTTTGTTTGATTTTTATATGTTTTTGAAAGAAAGTTAAAAGGATATGACGTGAATAGACTCTCCTCCCTCGCAAGGAACTCGAACTCACACACGACTGGGTTTTTTGTGACTCTCACCTCGCAAGGATCAATCACACTCTAATCTCTCCCTCGCAAGAAAGAAATAAGACTCTCAAAGCTCGCATCACACTCAACTTCGAATAATTTATCAAAATTAGGAAGTGTTAAAACAGGTGCGGAGCTTAGTTTAGATTTTACCTCTTCGAATGCCTTCTCTGCACTAGGAGTCCATACAAATTCACCCTTTTTCGTCAACTCGGTTATAGGCGCCATGATTGTACTGAAATTTTGGATAAACCTTCGATAAAATGAAGCCAAACCATGGAAACTACGAACCTCGGTTGTTGATTTAGGAACCGGCCACGCCTTGATTGCCTCCACCTTGGACGGATCCATGCTCACACCATTATCCCCAACAATATAACCTAGGAACACCACGCTTGACACCATGAACGTGCACTTCTCCATTTTGCCATATAGTTTCTGTTTTCGTAGCATTTTAAACACTTCACGGAGATGTTCAATATTTTCCTCCTTGTTCTTGCTATAAATAAGAATATCATCGAGATACACCACCACAAACTTGTTTAAGAACGGCCTTAATACTTCGTTCATCAATCTCATAAACAAACTAGGAGCATTGCAAAGACCAAATGGCATAACGAGCCACTCATACAACCCTTGCTTAGTCTTGAACACTGTTTTCCATTCGTCACCTTCACGAATTCTCATTTAATGATAGCCACTTCGTAAATCAAGCTTCGAAAATACTCGTGACCCACTCAACTCGTCTAACATATCATCCAACCTCGGCATAGGAAATCGATATTTTACTGTGATATTGTTAACGGCCCTACTATCAATACACATCCTCCAAGTCCCATCTTTCTTTGGAACCAATAGAGCTGGTACGGCACAAGGACTCAAACTTTCTTGAATATAACCGCTATCAATTAATTCTTGTACTTGCCTTTGTAATTCTTTTGCTTCTTCGGGATTACAACGATAGGCAGGTTTATTTGGTAATTGAGCTCCTGGAATTAAGTCAATTTGATGTTCAATACCTCTTAAAGGAGGTAATCCAACTGGTAATTCTTCGGGAAATACATCGCTGCAAAACTCCTTTAATAGCCCTTGAACTTCACGGCTGCTTCCCTCACCATTGGCTTCTAATTCACGAACCATAAGAACATAGGCTTGTTCTCCACGAGCTAGAACCTCTTCCACCTCACGAGCTTCCATAAATAAGCTCCCCTTCTTTGATTTCAGCTCCTTGATTCTATTAGGTTATAAAGGCTTCATATTGAATGTTGTTTTGCCCTTGGTCACGCTGTATATGTTAGTTATTCCATCATGTTCAACCTTTCGATCAAACTGCCATGGTCGTCCCAATAGAATATGGCACGCACTCATAGGAATCACGTCGCACCAAACATCATCATTATAAGGTCCCAAGCTCAAAGAAACTAATGCTTGCTTCCTTACTTGTATTCCATTGTCCCCATTCAACCAATGCAATTTATATGGCTTATTATGATTCTTGGTTTGTAATTTCAGCTCATCAACTAACTCTTTTGACACAACATTGGTACATGATCCACTATCAATGATTAGATTGCAAATTTTAGAATGTACCTTGCAACGAGTGTGAAATATTTGCTCCCTTTGTTCAGCCTCAACCGGGGTTGTTTCCACATGCAGATTACGAATTACCAAACACTCCTCTTCACTCAATGGATCAACATCATAGGCGACACCTTCTTCTTCGTCCTCTTCAATATCAGACAGTTCTGTTGACTGTTCGGTTTGAACGAATGCTGGAACTATGTTGCGCAATTCTTGAGCGGAAGGTGCTCTCTTTTGTGGGCATTCATTAGCAATGTGATCATAGCCTTGGCATTTAAAACAGCGTCTTAATGAGCTACCCTTAGGTTCCACGACAACCTTACCTTTGTCCTTTACTTCTTCTGTCACAACTTTCTTTTGCTTGCTCGTTGTTGGTTTAGAATAAGAACTCGAGCCAGAACTTGCTCCTTTCGAATAGGTATAGGATTTCTTTGTTTTGTCTTGCTTTTCAAATTTTAGAGCCAAACGACACACATCATCAAACCCATTGTAAATCTGAACCTCAACTTTTGATGCAAGTGACGGTATTAGACCCTTGATGAATCTTGCAACTCTAAGCTCTTCCTTCTCTTCAAGATCACAAACAATCATCATCCTTTCGAATTCTTTAATGTACTCGGCCACGGACAGATTTTCTTGTGATAAAGATTGCAATTTTAGGTAATTTTCTTGCTCATAATCTCTTGGTAAGAATCTCCTCATAAGGTGCTTTATAAGTTTCTCCCAAGTATCAATCGTGCTCTTCTTATCTCGCTTCCTCTTTTTTTTCAAGTTTTCATACCACAATGATGCATATTTAGTGAGTTTTAGAATAGCTACCTTGAATTGTTTATGCTCATCGTATTCCTTGTACTCGAAAACTCGTTCAGCTTGCCTAATCCAATCCAAAAACTTTTCGGGATCCAAATCTCCATTGAAATCAGGTATGTCAAGTTTTAGACCTCGATCATCATCGTTTTTGTTCTCCCTTTTGGACTTGGAAACCGCATCATCAGAATATGATCCACGAGACTTACTACGACTTGGACTTCGTTCTCTACCTCGTCCAATTGGAAGGTTCTTCATCATATACTTTAGCTCGGCCATAGCTTGTTTCATCTCATCTAGCTGTTCTTGAAGTGTGCTTGAACCATCACCGGTTGTCTTGCTGGAATCGTGCTCTCACGGCATCCTTACTTCCCAAGATTAACTTGTTAAGAAACAAATTAATAACCTTGCTCTGGTAACCAAATTGATGTAAAATCTGGTCGATTTTAAATATATGAATAGTACGTTGGACTGTTCGGGTTTTGTTGTAAAAAACGCAGCGGAATATTAAACTTTTTATTTGATTTTTATATGTTTTTGAACGAGAATTAAAAGGATATGACGTGAATAAACTCTCCTCCCTCGCAAGGAATTCGAACTCACACACGACTGGTTTTTGTGACTCTTACCTCGCAAGGATAAACCACATTCTAATCTCTCCCTCGCAAGAAAGAAATAAGACTCTCAAAGCTCGCAAGCAATAAGCAACAAGAAAACTTGTATTAATCTCTAAACTTGAATGAATAAAACTGAATACAAAAGTCCCTATTTATACTATAAGGAAACCGACCTCCCTTCCCTAAACTTCCTTAACTTGTCCTAAACTGATTAGGAAATCCGACCCATATTATGGCAATTTGCCTTATTACAATCTTGCTAAGATTAGGAAAGAAACTATAAGGAAATAACAATACTACCATAAATTTATTGACTAAAATTAGGAAAGCAAAAATAAGGAAACTAATAATCTTAAACACCTCCATCAGCACACGACCTTGACCCTCCTTGGTTGGCGTGTTGACTTAGACGGACTCCAACCCGTCACCTTGGCCTCTCCATGCTATCATATTCACGATACTTGTGTTGGGAAATGTGTCCTCAACAATAGTGCGATCACATGATTTAAATATCATTATTAAATCTCATTTTAAGAATACATGTGGGATGTAATATTTTACAGTCAACTGGTCCACACATATCGGTAATGATTGGCTGACTAGAGTTTGACATTACTGTCGTGCGACGGTGGTGATCGTTGATCCCCTTAGGTCATACCTATAGGGAAATACTCTTAATTGATTATTTAATTAATCGTATACCGATACGAGTTAATTAAATTGCTTAAAATTGACGGATGATTTTATGAGTATAATTTACGTATCTTATTGTAAATATGATTAAATGAGACACGATCTAAGTAATCGAATTGTTTTATTACTTAGATGAAATTATTGTTTACAGAAACAATTGAAACGGAATGAATAAATTATTATAAATACAGAATGTTGTAATTTATAATTTGGAAACATTTTTGGTACGAGTAATTACGAATTACTAGTCGATTTTGTAAATGACATATTTTATGAGTATGTTGGTTTTTAATAAGTTAAAAATACATTACATTGTGACATGTCATGTACCATGTTACATGTGACAAATTGACAAATGACAAAAATAAAATGGACCATCCATTTTATAATGAAAGTGCCGAAATTATGGAGGGAGTTAGTGGAGAAATTGTGTTAATTGTTTAAGTGGAAAACACAATGATGGAAGCTAACAAGTAGCCATGCAAACCTAAGCTTTTGAGAAGAGCAAAAATAAAAAGCATTGGGCATACTACCCAAGGCTATTTTTTTCGGCCAACCATAGAAGAAAAGAAAAGAGTTTTTCTTTTCAATTCATTCATTCATTCATTCAAGCATATAATTTTCTAGAGTAAGAAAAGAAATATGCTCTCTACATCTTATGAGATTTCTAGAGAAATAAACCACACAAAATACTCCCTCTTGACCGAAATTTTCAAGAGAAAAATATATTCTATTTTGTGTCAATTTTATAGTAAAACTAATATTATTACTAGATCTAAATAATATTGGTTATTATGAGTTTTCCTTGGGTATATGCTTTTGGGAGGGATTCTATATTTGAATCCTTGTTCTTCCATTTGGAGAGCTCAAGAACAAGAGAGAAGGAGAACTCTCTTGTGCCCTATTGATCCGAAAATCATATGGTGAGATAATGAAACAAATCAAACCGAGAAAGGCCACATTTCACCCGGTTTTGGACCTTGCACAAGATTGAGGTCTAACATAAATTCCGTCTAAGAAGTCGTGCCATTTTCCAGCATGGGATTAATCTTTGGTGAGTTTGGGACGTTTTTATGTAGGAACTTATATCCCAAAACCGTTCCTATCATAGAGTTTGCCAAGCTTTTAAAACCGTGCGCAATCAGGACCATGGCTGGAACAAGCTTAGTTTTTTGTGCATTATGTCGCTATCAACCTTCCTCTTTTGAACCAACAAAGCTCAAGGGACTTTATGGCTGCAGCAAGGACTCTTACACGGTTTCCTCAAGCCCCATTTCAGTCCATATAATCATAAATAAGAAGTTGAGCTACAAACAAGGAAGTTTGGACTATTAGTTTACTTTCTTTGCTTTATGTCCTTTTCATTTCAGATTTGTCATAGCCTAGGCTGCCGTTTTCTTGGTTGTTAGCTGCTCCTTTTGTGACCTTTAGATGTACTTAGTAATCAAGGGTCAAGATTGTAAGCCTTGGTCTATATAAACCAAGCTAGGCACTTGAGAACTTCAGATTTGAGTGAATTAAAATATGAGTTTGAAAACTGAGTTTTCTACTTCTTTTCTTCTTGCTTAGTGCAGAAAACCCCTCATTACTTAGTGTTTGAGGCGGGATTAAGCTCTTGCTTCGTGATCTTGAGTTTGATTCCAAGGCTTAAACCTGCTTCGTGATCTAGTTTAAGTCATATCTCGGTTACTTGTTCTTGTTTTCGTGTCAAAACAGTCCCAAACTTTCTGTTTTCTTTGCTTTGAGTCCTTGAGAAGATTGTTATTTGAATGTTTACTTCATAAGCATTTAAGTTACAAACCTATTTTCCATTGTTGTCATTCAAGCTAATCGTTTTAATTGTGTTGTTTGTCATGTCCCAAATCAGATTAGTTGAGTCTTAAATCGTACATACTTGAGTCTTTTATCTTCTTAATCCTTAAACCATTTAGTTAGTCTTTGTTTGAGTCCAAAACAGTCCATTTGTTGAGTCTAATTCTGTCCAAGTTAGTTCTTGTTTTCGAGTCTTATATGTCCAAAAATCAAGTCCTAAGAGTTTTACTCCAAATTGGTTATCAGAGCTTTGGTTAAACAACAAAATCCTTTCTTTGTGAGTTCATTATACCCTAACCACATTAAAAACACAAAAAACAACCATGAGTGAAGAAAGGATTGCTGGAATTGAAACACAAGTTACTCAACTTTCTGAAAAATGTGATTTGTTGCTAGAATCTCTCAATGTTATCATGGCTAATATTCCAACACCACCACCAAGAGGAGGACAACCACCTAGAGGCAGGGGTAGAGGCCGTGGCCTCATGGGGAGAGGA
This sequence comes from Silene latifolia, assembly GCF_048544455.1. Taxonomy (NCBI): domain Eukaryota; kingdom Viridiplantae; phylum Streptophyta; class Magnoliopsida; order Caryophyllales; family Caryophyllaceae; genus Silene; species Silene latifolia. Next base: position 1,408,173 of record NW_027413125.1, read on the forward strand.
CGAGCTCATGGTGGCCATGAGGAAGAAGAGCTTTCTGATTCGGAGGAGTCCATGGCCGAGGCCTTTCATGGAGAGCCCAACAAAGACTTAATGGTAGAAATTCCTGATTTTCATGGTAGTCTAAACCCCGAGGATTTGTTAGATTGGTTTAGGACCATTGAAAGAGTCTTTGAGTTTAAGGGTTATTCTGATGGCAAAGCTTTTAAAGTTGCAATCTTGAAACTCAAAGGCTATGCTTCCCTTTGGTATGAGAACTTAAAAAATCAGAGAAGAAGGGATGGTAAGGAACCTATTAAGTCTTGGTTAAAACTGAAAAAGAAGCTTAATGAGAAGTTTATACCTAAAGAGTACACTCAAGACATTTTCATTAAGCTCACACAACTTAAACAAGACCAACAACCACTTGAGTCATATCTTAGGGACTTTGAACAACTTACCTTGCAATGTGAACTCAATGAGAAGCCCGAACAGAAAATTGCTAGATTTGTTGAAGGTTTAGATACCAAGATTGCTCATAGGGTTAGAATGCAACAAGTAAGGTCCTTTGATGAAGCCGTTAATTTGGCTTTAAGGGTTGAGAAATTGGGAAAGGGGAGAGCTGCCACCACAAAAACAGCCGCCAAAACAGCCCCCTACTCCACCCAAACCGAGACCAAGGTTGATGAACCAACCCCTCAAAACAAAACACCTACTCTTGACAAAGGCAAGGCACCCATGATTCCAACCAAAAGCACCACATCTCTGAAAAAATGTTACCAATGTCAAGGGTTCGGTCACTATGCTAAAGAGTGTCCAACCAAGAGAGCCCTTAGCACATTTGAGGTAGTTCATTGGGGTGAGGATGAGATCCTTGTTTGTGATGATAGTAAGGAAGAAACGGTGCAAGAGGAGGCTGCCATGGTGGTAGAACCGGATGAGGGAATGAGTTTGGTCATTTGGAGAGCATTGAGTACCCAACCTATGGAAGTAAACCAAAGACAACAACTCTTTAGGTCTAGGTGCACCATTCAAGGGAAAGTTTGCAACCTTATCATTGATGGAGGAAGTTGTACTAATGTGGCTTCTAATACTCTCATTGAGAAGCTCTCTTTGCCTACACAAGATCATCCTAATCCTTACAAGTTGAGGTGGCTCAACAAAGGGGCTGAAATTAAGGTGGATAAGCAATGCCTAGTGTCTTTCTCCATTGGCAAGAACTATGTTGATGAGGTTCTTTGTGATGTTCTACCTATGGATGCTTGCCATCTTCTACTTGGAAGACCATGGGAGTTTGATAAAGATTCAATGCATAATGGTCAAGACAACACCTATACTTTCAAGCTTGGTTCAAAGAAAGTTGTGCTAGCACCCCTACCACCCGAGTCCTTGTTTGAACCACCCAAGAAAGTATTATTGATCAATGAAGACAAGGTGAGTCAAGGGGAGGACGGCATGGGGACTGACCATGTTGTCCATGCCAAAGATAAGTTCAAGGAGCCAAGGGTTCAAGCATTACTCAAATGGAAAGATCAAACCGAGGGTTTATTTGAAGGCTTGCAATGTGAGCCTACTTCATTTCCTAATCCAAGTTTAACTAACTCATTTGAATTCAAGTGCAAGGCTAGTGATGGCAATGGCCACGGCAATGAGGCTGCCCAAGTGCAAAATTTCGAACCAATTGTTGAGGAATGGAAAGGAGTCAAGAAACGAGTTGAAAGAGATCCTCCCATCCATGCTAAGGCCATGAAATGCAAGGAAATGTCTATGGCTCCTAAGCAAGCTCGCATATTCAGGCCTGGGGACCTTGTGTGGGTTAAAATCAACAAGCAAAGAGTCCTTAAGAAAGGAAGAAACAAGTCCATAGCAAGTGAAGAAGGTCCTTTCAAAGTCATCAAGCAAATTGGGTTCAATAAGTACAAAGTTGATCTCTTGGGAATTCATGTAACATTTGATGTTGGGGACTTGAGTCCAAGCTATGTGGAGAATGAGGATGATGATTTCCGGGACTTGAGGACAAGTCCTTTTGAAGAAGGGGAGATTGAAACAAATCAAACCGAGAAAGGCCACATTTCACCCGGTTTTGGACCTTGCACAAGATTGAGGTCTAACATAAATTCCGTCTAAGAAGTCGTGCCATTTTCCAGCATGGGATTAATCTTTGGTGAGTTTGGGACGTTTTTATGTAGGAACTTATATCCCAAAACCGTTCCTATCATAGAGTTTGCCAAGCTTTTAAAACCGTGCGCAATCAGGACCATGGCTGGAACAAGCTTAGTTTTTTGTGCATTATGTCGCTATCAACCTTCCTCTTTTGAACCAACAAAGCTCAAGGGACTTTATGGCTGCAGCAAGGACTCTTACACGGTTTCCTCAAGCCCCATTTCAGTCCATATAATCATAAATAAGAAGTTGAGCTACAAACAAGGAAGTTTGGACTATTAGTTTACTTTCTTTGCTTTATGTCCTTTTCATTTCAGATTTGTCATAGCCTAGGCTGCCGTTTTCTTGGTTGTTAGCTGCTCCTTTTGTGACCTTTAGATGTACTTAGTAATCAAGGGTCAAGATTGTAAGCCTTGGTCTATATAAACCAAGCTAGGCACTTGAGAACTTCAGATTTGAGTGAATTAAAATATGAGTTTGAAAACTGAGTTTTCTACTTCTTTTCTTCTTGCTTAGTGCAGAAAACCCCTCATTACTTAGTGTTTGAGGCGGGATTAAGCTCTTGCTTCGTGATCTTGAGTTTGATTCCAAGGCTTAAACCTGCTTCGTGATCTAGTTTAAGTCATATCTCGGTTACTTGTTCTTGTTTTCGTGTCAAAACAGTCCCAAACTTTCTGTTTTCTTTGCTTTGAGTCCTTGAGAAGATTGTTATTTGAATGTTTACTTCATAAGCATTTAAGTTACAAACCTATTTTCCATTGTTGTCATTCAAGCTAATCGTTTTAATTGTGTTGTTTGTCATGTCCCAAATCAGATTAGTTGAGTCTTAAATCGTACATACTTGAGTCTTTTATCTTCTTAATCCTTAAACCATTTAGTTAGTCTTTGTTTGAGTCCAAAACAGTCCATTTGTTGAGTCTAATTCTGTCCAAGTTAGTTCTTGTTTTCGAGTCTTATATGTCCAAAAATCAAGTCCTAAGAGTTTTACTCCAAATTGGTTATCAGAGCTTTGGTTAAACAACAAAATCCTTTCTTTGTGAGTTCATTATACCCTAACCACATTAAAAACACAAAAAACAACCATGAGTGAAGAAAGGATTGCTGGAATTGAAACACAAGTTACTCAACTTTCTGAAAAATGTGATTTGTTGCTAGAATCTCTCAATGTTATCATGGCTAATATTCCAACACCACCACCAAGAGGAGGACAACCACCTAGAGGCAGGGGTAGAGGCCGTGGCCTCATGGGGAGAGGACGAGCTCATGGTGGCCATGAGGAAGAAGAGCTTTTTGATTCGGAGGAGTCCATGGCCGAGGCCTTTCATGGAGAGCCCAACAAAGACTTAATGGTAGAAATTCCTGATTTTCATGGTAGTCTAAACCCCGAGGATTTGTTAGATTGGTTTAGGACCATTGAAAGAGTCTTTGAGTTTAAGGGTTATTCTGATGGCAAAGCTTTTAAAGTTGCAATCTTGAAACTCAAAGGCTATGCTTCCCTTTGGTATGAGAACTTAAAAAATCAGAGAAGAAGGGATGGTAAGGAACCTATTAAGTCTTGGTTAAAACTGAAAAAGAAGCTTAATGAGAAGTTTATACCTAAAGAGTACACTCAAGACATTTTCATTAAGCTCACACAACTTAAACAAGACCAACAACCACTTGAGTCATATCTTAGGGACTTTGAACAACTTACCTTGCAATGTGAACTCAATGAGAAGCCCGAACAGAAAATTGCTAGATTTGTTGAAGGTTTAGATACCAAGATTGCTCATAGGGTTAGAATGCAACAAGTATGGTCCTTTGATGAAGCCGTTAATTTGGCTTTAAGGGTTGAGAAATTGGGAAAGGGGAGAGCTGCTACCACAAAAACAGCCGCCAAAACAGCCCCCTACTCCACCCAAACCGAGACCAAGGTTGATGAACCAACCCCTCAAAACAAAACACCTACTCTTGACAAAGGCAAGGCACCCATGATTCCAACCAAAAGCACCACATCTCTGAAAAAATGTTACCAATGTCAAGGGTTCGGTCACTATGCTAAAGAGTGTCCAACCAAGAGAGCCCTTAGCACATTTGAGGTAGTTCATTGGGGTGAGGATGAGATCCTTGTTTGTGATGATAGTAAGGAAGAAACGGTGCAAGAGGAGGCTGCCATGGTGGTAGAACCGGATGAGGGAATGAGTTTGGTCATTTGGAGAGCATTGAGTACCCAACCTATGGAAGTAAACCAAAGACAACAACTCTTTAGGTCTAGGTGCACCATTCAAGGGAAAGTTTGCAACCTTATCATTGATGGAGGAAGTTGTACTAATGTGGCTTCTAATACTCTCATTGAGAAGCTCTCTTTGCCTACACAAGATCATCCTAATCCTTACAAGTTGAGGTGGCTCAACAAAGGGGCTGAAATTAAGGTGGATAAGCAATGCCTAGTGTCTTTCTCCATTGGCAAGAACTATGTTGATGAGGTTCTTTGTGATGTTCTACCTATGGATGCTTGCCATCTTCTACTTGGAAGACCATGGGAGTTTGATAAAGATTCAATGCATAATGGTCAAGACAACACCTATACTTTCAAGCTTGGTTCAAAGAAAGTTGTGCTAGCACCCCTACCACCCGAGTCCTTGTTTGAACCACCCAAGAAAGTATTATTGATCAATGAAGAAAAGGTGAGTCAAGGGGAGGACGGCATGGGGACTGACCATGTTGTCCATGCCAAAGATAAGTTCAAGGAGCCAAGGGTTCAAGCATTACTCAAATGGAAAGATCAAACCGAGGGTTTATTTGAAGGCTTGCAATGTGAGCCTACTTCATTTCCTAATCCAAGTTTAACTAACTCATTTGAATTCAAGTGCAAGGCTAGTGATGGCAATGGCCACGGCAATGAGGCTGCCCAAGTGCAAAATTTCGAACCAATTGTTGAGGAATGGAAAGGAGTCAAGAAACGAGTTGAAAGAGATCCTCCCATCCATGCTAAGGCCATGAAATGCAAGGAAATGTCTATGGCTCCTAAGCAAGCTCGCATATTCAGGCCTGGGGACCTTGTGTGGGTTAAAATCAACAAGCAAAGAGTCCTTAAGAAAGGAAGAAACAAGTCCATAGCAAGTGAAGAAGGTCCTTTCAAAGTCATCAAGCAAATTGGGTTCAATAAGTACAAAGTTGATCTCTTGGGAATTCATGTAACATTTGATGTTGGGGACTTGAGTCCAAGCTATGTGGAGAATGAGGATGATGATTTCCGGGACTTGAGGACAAGTCCTTTTGAAGAAGGGGAGATTGAAACAAATCAAACCGAGAAAGGCCACATTTCACCCGGTTTTGGACCTTGCACAAGATTGAGGTCTAACATAAATTCCGTCTAAGAAGTCGTGCCATTTTCCAGCATGGGATTAATCTTTGGTGAGTTTGGGACGTTTTTATGTAGGAACTTATATCCCAAAGCCGTTCCTATCATAGAGTTTGCCAAGCTTTTAAAACCGTGCGCAATCAGGACCATGGCTGGAACAAGCTTAGTTTTTTGTGCATTATGTCGCTATCAACCTTCCTCTTTTGAACCAACAAAGCTCAAGGGACTTTATGGCTGCAGCAAGGACTCTTACACGGTTTCCTCAAGCCCCATTTCAGTCCATATAATCATAAATAAGAAGTTGAGCTACAAACAAGGAAGTTTGGACTATTAGTTTACTTTCTTTGCTTTATGTCCTTTTCATTTCAGATTTGTCATAGCCTAGGCTGCCGTTTTCTTGGTTGTTAGCTGCTCCTTTTGTGACCTTTAGATGTACTTAGTAATCAAGGGTCAAGATTGTAAGCCTTGGTCTATATAAACCAAGCTAGGCACTTGAGAACTTCAGATTTGAGTGAATTAAAATATGAGTTTGAAAACTGAGTTTTCTACTTCTTTTCTTCTTGCTTAGTGCAGAAAACCCCTCATTACTTAGTGTTTGAGGCGGGATTAAGCTCTTGCTTCGTGATCTTGAGTTTGATTCCAAGGCTTAAACCTGCTTCGTGATCTAGTTTAAGTCATATCTCGGTTACTTGTTCTTGTTTTCGTGTCAAAACAGTCCCAAACTTTCTGTTTTCTTTGCTTTGAGTCCTTGAGAAGATTGTTATTTGAATGTTTACTTCATAAGCATTTAAGTTACAAACCTATTTTCCATTGTTGTCATTCAAGCTAATCGTTTTAATTGTGTTGTTTGTCATGTCCCAAATCAGATTAGTTGAGTCTTAAATCGTACATACTTGAGTCTTTTATCTTCTTAATCCTTAAACCATTTAGTTAGTCTTTGTTTGAGTCCAAAACAGTCCATTTGTTGAGTCTAATTCTGTCCAAGTTAGTTCTTGTTTTCGAGTCTTATATGTCCAAAAATCAAGTCCTAAGAGTTTTACTCCAGATAAAGATTTCTTCTTTATATTTTATATTGTTTGTATGCATAAGATCACCATTAATTTTATGAGTAAATTAAAATAAAACATATATGAATATGTTTAGTATATAGATCTACTTTTCCTTCAATTGGTATCAAGAGCCATGGTTGTTTGCATGCAAATCGGTTAAAAGTTTTTTCCGAGTTATAAAGATTAACATATAAAACTTGTATAATTTGTGTTATTATGATATATCACAAAATTAATTTTTGCATGTTAAAGTTTCTGATCCTAAAATGTATTTAGGATATTTTGGTTAATTTATGGATTGTATTGTTCATTTATATAATATTGGCAATAAAATGTGATTTTTATGATAAAAATGTCATTTTTGGACGAAAATTAGCTAAACTCCGAATTTTCCAGTAGTTTTTGGATATGTTTTCACATATATTATTTTTAGATGATCTGGAAATTTTCATAATTTTATGAGTTCTTATGCTCGAAAAATGGATTTTTTATGATAAAAATCGGATTTAGATGAAAAATAGGTTAATATGAGAAATATTTCGAATCTGGTCATAGAAATTTAGTATGTTGTCACATGCAATTTTACAAGATGTGTGTAAAATAATAGGCTATATTGAAGTCTTTTTGCATGATTTATGGATTTTTGAAGAAAAATAGCATAAATAGTGACATTATTAGTGAAAAATTAATAAAACATAATCTATGACTAAGGAAAAACGTCCAATATTGCATTTTATTATATTTTTCAGATCTAAAATTGAAAAGTTAATGAATATAATTTTTCTCATGTTTTTATGATTTTTATTGATAAATCCGATAAACCGCAACATTGTTTTTCCCGATAACTTTCGAAATTTTTAACCTAAGTTTTTGAACATTATGAGTGTCATGGTATTTTTCCAGAATGTTCATGAGTTTAAATTTCAAATTTTGAATTTATTTGAAATTTTAATGATTTATTTGAAGTTTATAGCATTTTATTGTAGTTTTGAGTCCTTTTATGAACAATATTAAGAAATATGAGTTAATTATGGTCAAATAGTTAGTGGAGACTAATTTTGAGTCCTAAGAAGTTAGGGTAATTAACTTGTGCATAAATATGAATTTATGCAATTTTTGTGATTATAAAATGTTGAATCACGCAAATCCGTAAAAACCGAGTAATATACGATATTGGCTAATTAAAGGCGATTTAGCATAAAATTGGGCATGTTGATACATATTTTAATGCTGCATTTCCTTTATGATTGTCATAATTTTATTTTATGTAATTTTATTTTATGTAATTTTTACTTAGTATGGCCTTAGTTTTTAATTGGTATTGCCCGAAATGTATGGGAATATCGATTCGGTTGTAATTTTATTGTGATCTCGTATCACCGTCTTGTAATTTAATAGATTTATTTTATTATAGTTACAAATGTATAATAGGAAATTATGTAATTTTATTCATTTCGGAGTTCCCAAAGACGGATTTCTTCAAGATGGCGATACATAAAGACGGTGTTACCTCGAGATGCGTGCCACAACCGAAGTTCAAGGGACCAATGGAGTTGGTTTCCGAATATGTAATAGTTAATTAGATTTTCTATTTTAGGAAGGCCATACTAGGATTTAATTTATGCTTTGCATTTTATTTATATGTCGCATGCATCGCTAAATCGCCATAACTAAAACATGCATTATCATTTTAATCGAGTATATCGACCGTGTCAATTATAATTATCATAGTTCACCGCTTTAGTTCACTTAAAACGTGATAGATAATAAATTGACATGACCTCTCGCTAAAATAAACAATTGAGACATAGCCTTACCAAAGAGTAGAAACCATGAAAACCTATTTCGTGAGGGAGTGCACTCGGCCACACCGGGGTACAAACCTTGTTACGTAGAGGAAGTGGGTGATAAATGTCTATCCACCGAATTCATGTTGATAAGGGATGTATCGGCCACACCGTGCCCAAGTTGATGTGGATTTGGATCATGGACACATTTATTCGAAATTTGGGTTGAACTCAACAAAAGTTTTTGATAAGGGATGTATCGGCCACACCGTGCCCTTGTCGGATGTTTTTTGGGCTAAAGATAAATGTTAATGTAATTTTATCGACCAAGAGTTCTAAAAGTAGAATCGATTAAAGAGTTAATCCACCGAGTTATATTGATAAGGGATGTATCGGCCACACCGTGCCCAAGTTAATATGAATTTGGATCTTGGAATCATTTACATAGTTGGGTAGAGGTCACTATATAAATGCTATACTTATTTACAAGTATTATTAAAACGATAAATGTTAAGTTTTCCACTATTCCGTTATTATATTGTTCTATTTCTTTACCACAATTCATATACGATATCATTTCGATTTTTCAAAACCTCCATTAAAACATCGTAACTAAAGACAAATATGAATTTGCTTCTAAAACCTCAAATGAACCATTGCTAAGGATCCCTTTTAAAGAGTATAGATAAATGTTATTCATTATCAAACAGGTTTTTGATTCTTGACTAACACATCTACTTACAATGGATTGTTATTCATATACTTAATTGAATTAAGTACCTTGAAGCGATAAATTGTTTTGGTAACTAGATTTGTTGGAAATCAAAATTGACCAAAATAACGCAACCATTTCAATGAAAGTTTTAAGACTAAAACGAACAAATGAAGAGTAATCTTCATGAATTCAATTTTGCTTCTCAAAGCAAAGACTCATTGAAATAAGTGGGAGCATTCTCTTAAACCGTTAAGATGAGGACGAGGTTCAAGAAGTAAAGATTATAATGGAATTGATACAAGGTAATGTTAAAGGTAAAGTTGTTGAGAATGACGATACTAAACCTATCAATCCCGAACGATAAAGTTTCCATTGTCTTAAATGTTGGACACAAGAAAGGAAACTACCCCAAATTATTGAAGAATCAACAAGTTAGTTGTGGGACATCTAATGGGACCTTCTTCTTTAAATGTTTATTTGATTAAACATAAATTTTGCTAGTACCATTTCGTCAGTATTAGAAACCGATGGAGGTTTTCATCATTGTATGCGATACATAGAATGATTAGAATATGACGACTAGCAACAATGAAGTCGAGAGATAGAGTCGTTGTGTACTAAATCTAGTTTTCGGGTTTGGAGTTGTACTTAATTGTGACTATTAAGTACATAACTCTAAATAAGAATACAAACTTGTTAAGATACAAAAGAGGTTTCACTTTTGTGACCCTATACACCACGATTTGATGTATGGCTAGCCCATTATCAAGGTGATTATATTCTAAACCAAACTAGAATGATATATCATGAAGATGATGCAAGACTCAAATTGGTAACCCAAGATTAAACCTTGAATTTTGGAATGATGACCGCAAAGAGTTATCGAGTACTCTTGAAACCATTAGATTGTTAATGGTATATGCGTATCTTGTATTCAAAGCAAGATATCTCGTACCTTTTGGTTGAAAAGGAGATCGAGGTTATAAATCATCAATCCAAAATAGGTTGATCATCATCTTTTACCAACGATTTAAGTTGACACTAGTGTGTTCACTTAATAAGGTAAATAGAGAAATCTTTGAAGAATTTCAAAGAGTTCAAGGAATCACGATTTAGTCATGATGGGATTATCAAAGTGAAGACTTTGATATAAGCCAAAAGAAATATGATATAGTATCACAAGTTAATCTCTCTTAGCACGCATTATGGGATAATGTGTGGTTGGATAAGAATTCAAACGCTATTCGATATGGTTTGAACTTCGATCAAGTTACTTTGAGTTACTTGATCCTTTTGGGGATTTTATCATTTTGTCTAGATTATTTTTCCACTAAATCGAATCATATGAGATATGAAATGGTAAGGATACCATGTTTGTAAGTTTTCACAAGAAACAAAGGCTCATTTTTCCCTTTTCAATTATCGCGAGTACGACGGGTTTGCGGCTTGTGAAGCTGTCTTTCTAAAATACAAGTTTATTTCTAGAAGACGGAGTGGGAGAAATTATTCAAGAGCCACAAAGAATGCCACAGAGAATGTTATGTCGCAAGAAACTGGTCTTTCTTGGCTACATGAGACGTTTTGTGTAAGACATTGTTTCTTCAAAACCTAGGAGGTTAAATTCGTCACTTGTTAAAAATGATGAATTCATACTACTTTTAAGAAAGTAAAGAGCTTATAACTTACAAAAGAAATTGTTTGATTCAAGTTGATTACTTCTAGAAAGTAATGAACATATGACTTACATAAGAGTGTTTAAGTCACAACTCAATACAAGGCTTAGAGCCATGAAAATCCGAAACAAAGGGTTTTGCACTAATAAAGAGAGATTTCAAATCAAGATTGGTTGCAAAGGGTTTTGCACTAATTGAAATGCTTGAGTCTATTTGGATCTTCTTAGGGATTGTGTTTCATTAAGAGGATACGCATACAGCATGTGAATCTAAAACCCACTTCTTCAAAAGAAGGTATGTATTCAATACATGTCATGAGTTTTATAGATTCTTGCAATCCTAAGATAATGTGAAACTTAAGAGAGAATCTTAAGTAGGACATCAATGAGTTGGAATCAATGATTTGATCATGTTATAAAACTTTTCTTGATAAGTCGAGAAGTTGTGTTTATACATGGAGTTTAGTGGAAGTTACGGAAACTTTAATTAGTCTTATATGTGAATAACATATTGATCATCGAGAATGATTTAAGACTTTTGGAGTAACATAATACATCTTGAATATCCGGTTTTATGAAGATAAATCCACATGATATTAGCGTCAATAAGAAGTCTTATGTTGATAAGATTCATGACTAATTCAATTAAATTGAACATATTTGGTTGATTTCATTTGCTTCCGCTGCCGGATCAATTAAATGAGTAATGATGTATAATACTTCACATACTTTGAGTATGAAGAGTTGTTTTCAAATCGAATTTAAGTAATCTTTACCAAGTAAGCCATAAAGATTACCCTTAAGTACTTGCAGAAGCATTAAGGCTATGATGCAAAGTGTTTATGATGCAATTTTGTGTAAGGGTGTTACACAAGTGACAATTGACAATTGAGATTGCGCATGGTTTCCGAAAAAACCATAATCAAAACACATTAGGATGGTTAAGATACCATTGTGGCAATGTTAATTAAGAAGTAGATTTTCTAGAATCGTTCTAGGCAATAAAGAACAATGAGAGATATTTATAACGGAAATTGAGTACACTTGCAATCATGAGATGTGCAAGAAGGATGAGTCCCCACAATCGTGAAAACAAAGTGGGAGCTATTCTTAGGCTAGAGGGCCTATGTCTTGATTGGATCTCGACATGTACTCAGAAAGTTTTGTGATGCAAATGTATACATTACAAAGGAAAACGAGTATGTAGTAAGGTTGAGTAAGGTACAAGAAATTGATAAAACCTACTAACCAAAGCCTTCTCAAAGGCTAAACATGATGAGTCATGTCATTTCAATTGAATTGAAATGAACAACTACATACAAGATCAAATTAGATTATAGAACATGAAATAGTAATCAGGCATTGACTATTCATATGTGATAATCGCATTTGTCGTTCGAGTTTTACTTTAAAACTCTTTTATTATACTTTGTTACATCCAAACGGGTTGTAAAGACAACGTTGAACCCCGTTAAAGTGAACCCGGATTAACATAGTATTAGCCCATAGTCGCTTGTATGAGGTGACGTCTCGAAGTGACTAGAGTGTGATGCGATTGATGGCAAGTTCAAGTGACATAGAGTCATGTGAGATGACTAGTCGATCACATAGGCAGACTGTTAGGAACACCTTGTCGGGCCTTATGACCGCTTATAGAGTTCTGGCAATTTATATAGCCTGGTCGTGGCGAGAGCTGCTATAGTATTCTAATGAGTCGATTCTTTTGACTAAAGACTGTTCGCCTAAGATCGCACAGTTTCAGATTAACTTTGATTTGTGTTACTACGACCTTCGTAAATGGGGTCAAATGGGCATATTTTGGGTTATGATGGCTGTGGCTAGTCGAAGGGAATAAGTGCGATAGGAATTGTCCACCCCCTTGTCAGGGTTAAAACAATATCTCAGGGCCACTCGAGGAGTAATGAACTGGAAATGCGTGGCCACGCTCGGAAGGTATCTATGATAGATAAATCCGGTCAATCAGTTATTCTCCAGATCGAGGAAACCACTCTCGATATGATCACTTACAAGTACGACCCGAAAGACACCTTGCATTGAGTGGGAGATAGTAATAGGACAAGAGAATTGGTGACGCACACTTGTCGAGGACAAGTGGGAGATTGTTGGGAAATGTGTCCTCAACAATAGTGTGATCACATGATTTAAATATCATTATTAAATCTCATTTTAAGAATACATGTGGGATGTAATATTTTACAGTCAACTGGTCCACACATATCGGTAATGATTGGCTGACTAGAGTTTGACATTACTGTCGTGCGACGGTGGTGATCAGTTGATCCCCTTAGGTCATACCTATAGGGAAATACTCTTAATTGATTATTTAATTAATCGTATACCGATACGAGTTAATTAAATTGCTTAAAATTGACGGATGATTTTATGAGTATAATTTACGTATCTTATTGTAAATATGATTAAATGAGACACGATCTAAGTAATCGAATTGTTTTATTACTTAGATGAAATTATTGTTTACAGAAACAATTGAAACGGAATGAATAAATTATTATAAATACAGAATGTTGTAATTTATAATTTGGAAACATTTTTGGTACGAGTAATTACGAATTACTAGTCGATTTTTTAAATGACATATTTTATGAGTATGTTGATTTTTAATAAGTTAAAAATACATTACATTGTGACATGTCATGTACCATGTTACATGTGACAAATTGACAAATGACAAAAATAAAATGGACCATCCATTTTATAATGAAAGTGCCGAAATTATGGAGGGAGTTAGTGGAGAAATTGTGTTAATTGTTTAAGTGGAAAACACAATGATGGAAGCTAACAAGTAGCCATGCAAACCTAAGCTTTTGAGAAGAGCAAAAATAAAAAGCATTGGGCATACTACCCAAGGCTATTTTTTTCGGCCAACCATAGAAGAAAAGAAAAGAGTTTTTCTTTTCAATTCATTCATTCATTCATTCAAGCATATAATTTTCTAGAGTAAGAAAAGAAATATGCTCTCTACATCTTATGAGATTTCTAGAGAAATAAACCACACAAAATACTCCCTCTTGACCGAAATTTTCAAGAGAAAAATACAATCTATTTTGTGTCAATTTTATATAAAACTAATATTATTACTAGATCTAAATAATATTGGTTATTATGAGTTTTCCTTGGGTATATGCTTTTGGGAGGGATTCTGAAGAGAATTCAGCCGAGCATGCTCATTTAGAACCCGGTTTTGGACCTTGCACAAGATTGAGGTCTAACATGAATTCCGTCTAAGAAGTCGTGCCTTTTTCCAGCTTGGGACTATTCCTTGGTGAGTTTAGGACGTTTTTGTGTAGGAACTTGTATCCCAAAGCTTTTCCTATCAAGAGTTGCCAAGCTAAACAAAACCGAGTGCAACAAGGACCATGGCTGGAGCATGCTTAGATTTTTGTGCATTATGTCGCTATCAACATTCCTCTTTTGATCAAACATAGCTCAAGGGCCCTTAGGAGAGTATTTGCAGCATTGCCAAAGTCTTCCAAGTGAGTCCAAGTGTGCATAAACAAGACTTGAGCTAGTAAACAAGGGATTGTTGTACTATTAGTTTACTTTCTATCTTTTATGCTTTATGTCCTTTTCTTTTCTGATTTCTTGTAAGGCTTGGGCTGCCGTGTTTTGTGGTTATTAGCAGCTCCTTTTGTGGCCATAGGATGCTATCTTAGATGAAGGGAGGGGATTGTCTTGCTTGTCCTATAAAAGCAAACACAACCCTTAGACAAAATCAGATTATTTTGAATGAAAAAACCCTAAGAAGCAACCTGCTTTCTTTCTTCTTTATCTTTGCTTTGTGCTTGATAAAACTCCCTTGCTTAGTGCTAGGAGGTTGGATAAGTCCTTTGCTAAGTGCTTGGACGAGTCCTAGGCTTAATTCATTGCTTTGTGTTCGAATTAAGTCATACCTTGAGTCCTAAACAAGCTGAATTTTCTTTGTTTGTCACTTAGGAATTTCGTGTCAAAAATCACTCCAAATCTGATAGTTTTAGTTCAAATTGGTTATCAGAGCTTTGGTTAACAACAAAATCCTTTCTTTGTGAGTTCATTATACCCTAACCACATTAAAAACACAAAAAAACAACCATGAGTGAAGAAAGGATTGCTGGAATTGAAACACAAGTTACTCAACTTTCTGAAAAATGTGATTTGTTGCTAGATTCTTTCAATACTATCATGGCTAATATTCCAACACCACCACCAAGAGGAGGACAACCACCTAGAGGCAGGGGTAGAGGCCGTGGCCTCATGGGAAGAGGACGAGCTCATGGTGGCCGTGAGGAGGAGGAGTTTTCGATTCGAGAGGACTCCATGGCCGAGGCATTTCAAGGAGAGCACAACAAAGACTTAAAGGTAGAAATTCCTGATTTTCATGGTAGTTTAAACCCCGAGGATTTGTTAGATTGGTTTAGGACCATTGAAAGAGTCTTTGAGTTTAAAGGTTATTCTGATAGAAAAGCTTTTAAAGTTGCAATCTTGAAACTCAAAGGCTATGCTTCCCTTTGGTATGAGAACTTAAAAAATCAGAGAAGAAGGGATGGTAAGGAACCTATTAAGTCTTGGTTAAAACTGAAAAAGAAGCTTAATGAGAAGTTTATACCTAAAGAGTACACTCAAGACATTTTCATTAAGCTCACACAACTTAAACAAGACCAACAACCACTTGAGTCATATCTTAGAGACTTTGAACAACTTACTTTGCAATGTGAACTCAATGAGAAGCCCGAACAGAAAATTGCTAGATTTGTTGAAGGTTTAGATACCAAGATTGCTCATAGGGTTAGAATGCAACAAGTATGGTCCTTTGATGAAGCCGTTAATTTGGCTTTAAGGGTTGAAAAAATGGGTAAAGGGAAGGCTACAACCACCAAACCAACCACCAAAACACCCACCTTTAAACCCCCAACCAGTTTCAAAATTAATGAACCACCCTCTCAAAACAAAACCACCATACTTGACAAGGGAAAAGCAGCCGAAACCTCACAAAAAAAGACCATGCCTCTCAAAAAATGTTACCAATGCCAAGGTTATGGTCACTTTGCCAAAGAATGCCCAACCAAGAGAGCCCTTAGTAGCTTTGAAGTGGTTCATTGGGGTGATGATGAGATCCTTGTGTGTGATGAGGAAAGGGAGGGAACGGACCATGAAGAGGATGATGTGGTTATGCCGGATGCGGGTCTTAGCTTGGTTACTTGGAGAGTGATGCATACCCAACCCCAACCCTTGGAAATGGACCAAAGACAACAAATTTTCAGGTCTAGGTGCACCATTAAAGGAAGGGTTTGTAATCTTATCATTGATGGAGGGAGTTGTACCAATGTTGCCTCTAGTACTCTCATTGACAAGCTATCATTGCCTACACAAGACCATCCTAGTCCTTATAAGCTAAGGTGGCTCAACAAAGGGGCTGAAGTGAGGGTTGATAAGCAATGCTTGGTTCCTTTTTCCATTGGCAAAAACTATGTAGATGAAGCTCTTTGTGATGTTCTTCCAATGGATGCTTGTCACTTGCTACTTGGGAGACCGTGGAAGTTTGATAGGGACTCGGTTCATCATGGTAAAGACAACACCTACACCTTCAAATTTGGCTCAAGAAAGGTCATCCTAGCACCTTTACCACCTGTTCTCAAGCATATTCCAACACCTTCCATGCTTGAACCATCTAAGGAAGTGTTACTAATCAATGGGGCAGAAATGTTGCAAGAGTTAAAAGACGATAGGGATGTGTATGTGCTTATAGCCAAGGGAGTGGTGGGAGAACAAGAGAAGGGGCTGCCTAGTGAGGTCCAACGTCTACTCAAGACCTATGGTGATGTGTTTCCAAATGAGCTCCCTAGTGGCTTGCCTCCTCTTAGAGGAATTGAACACCAAATTGATTTCATTCCGGGAGCTACTCTACCCAACAAGGCAGCCTATAGAAGTGATCCTAAAGCTAGCCAAGAATTGCAACAACAAATTGGAGAGCTTATGAGCAAGGGTTTTGTGAGGGAAAGCTTTAGCCCTTGTGCCGTTCCAGCCTTGCTTGTGCCCAAGAAAGATGGGTCATGGAGGATGTGCACCGATAGTAGAGCCATCAACAACATAACAATCAAGTATAGGTTTCCTATACCAAGGCTTGATGACATCCTAGATGAGCTTAGTGGAGCCAAACTGTTTTCAAAGATTGATTTAAGGCAAGGTTATCATCAAGTAAGAATCAAAGAAGGAGATGAGTGGAAAACCGCATTCAAGACAAAGCATGGGTTGTATGAATGGCTTGTCATGCCATTTGGTCTTTCTAATGCACCAAGCACTTTCATGAGGCTTATGAATGAAGTGCTTAGGCCTCACTTGGGCAGCTTTGTTGTTGTATACTTTGATGACATCTTGGTGTATAGTCCTAACAAAGAAGAGCACCTCAATCATTTGCAAATATTGTTTGACACTCTTAGGGAACACAAGTTGTATGGGAAGCTTGAGAAGTGTTCTTTTATGCAAAGTGAAGTCCAATTCTTGGGTTTCATCATTTCTGACCGTGGCATATTGGTTGATCAATAGAAGGTTAAAGCAATCAAGTCATGGCCTATTCCTAGGAATATCACGGATGTGAGGAGCTTTCATGGGTTAGCATCATTTTATAGGAGGTTTATCAAGGATTTTAGAACTCTCATGGCTCCTATAACTGAATGTATGAAGAAGGGGGAGTTCAAATGGGGAGATAAAGCTGAAACTTCCTTCAACACCATCAAGGAAAAGCTATGTGAGTCTCCTATTCTTGCTTTACCAAATTTTGATAAGTTGTTTGAAGTTGAGTGTGATGCTAGTGGCATTGGCATTGGGGCTGTCCTTGTTCAAGAGCACAAGCCAATTGCTTACTTTAGTGAGAAATTGAGTGGTGCCAAGCTAAATTACTCAACTTATGACAAAGAGTTCTATGCCATTGTGAGAGCCTTAACTCATTGGAGCCATTACCTCAAGCCAAGGCCCTTTGTTCTTCATTCGGATCATGAGTGTAACACCCCGGCCCAAACCGGGTCGGGAGCGGTTACTTATGATAGCTCACCAGGCTGTGTACATGGCCCACAGATCAACACGGGTCCTTTATAGCACATTTTGTCCTCACTCATGCGCATCCCGGAACCTTCCCAGGAGGTCACCCATCCTAAGACTACTCTCAGTCAAGCACGCTTAACCTTGGAGTTCTTTCGCATGGATCACCATAAAAGAAAGTGCACTTTGTTGATATGAGTAGTACTTCCAATCCCTTTAAGCACTAGTCATTTAAGCCTATCACTAGACCTCTTCAATTACCGTGGGGTGTTACAGTCACCCCCACTTGAAGAACGCAACGTCCTCGTTGCGCCTGGGAGCATAACCGCTAACCCAGAATCCTCCCCCGCTAGGTGTGTGATTACAATGGAGCGTATAACCACTGCCTCCAGGAGCGTATAACAACTGCCTCCGATCACCACACGGTCGCAGGGTTGCTCTGATACCACTTGTAACACCCCGGCCCAAACCGGGTCGGGAGCGGTTACTTATGATAGCTCACCAGGCTGTGTACATGGCCCACAGATCAACACGGGTCCTTTATAGCACATTTTGTCCTCACTCATGCGCATCCCGGAACCTTCCCAGGAGGTCACCCATCCTAAGACTACTCTCAGTCAAGCACGCTTAACCTTGGAGTTCTTTCGCATGGATCACCATAAAAGAAAGTGCACTTTGTTGATATGAGTAGTACTTCCAATCCCTTTAAGCACTAGTCATTTAAGCCTATCACTAGACCTCTTCAATTACCGTGGGGTGTTACAATGAGGCTCTTAAGTACATCAATGGGCAGCATAAGCTCAACCATAGACATGCCAAATGGGTTGAGTTCTTACAATCATTCAACTTTGCAAGCAATTACATAGAAGGGAAGGATAACGTGGTTGCGGATGCTCTATCAAGAAGGTTCATTATGTTGAGTTACATGGAACAAAGAGTGCTTGGATTTGAGCACATGAAAGAGTTTTACAAAGAGGATCCAGATTTCAAGGAGGAGTGGGGGTCATTGCAAAATGGACGAGCAAAAGGGGGTCATTACTTGGTCCAAGAGGGGTTCTTGTTTCGTGGAAACCGTTTGTGTGTGCCAAAGAGTCCCTATAGAAGCTTGTTAGTAAGAGAGGCGCACTCCAATGGTCTTGCCGGGCACTTTGGCAATCAAAAGACCTATGACATACTCCAAGAGCATTTCTATTGGCCTAAGATGCTTGGGGATGTCCAAGATGTTATCAAGAGGTGTGCTCCATGTCAACAATCCAAGTCCTACTTCAAAACAGGCCCCTATACTCCTTTACCCATCCCAAATCAGCCATGGGAGGACATTAGCATGGATTTCATAGTTGCTTTGCCAAGAACTCAAAGAGGCAAGGACTCCATCATGGTTATTGTGGATAGGTTTAGCAAGATGGCTCACTTCATTGCTTGTAAGAAAACGGAGGATGCATCTAGTGTGACTGATTTATACTTCAAAGAGGTGGTTAAGCTCCATGGAGTTCCCAAGTCTATTGTCTCGGATAGGGATTCAAAGTTCATGAGCCATTTTTGGAGGTCCTTGTGGAAGCTACTCAAGACTAGGCTCTTATTTAGCACCTCCCATCACCCCCAAACTGATGGACAAACGGAGGTGACTAACAAGACTCTAGGGAGGATCCTAAGGTGCACGGTTTCTAAGTCATTGAAGGATTGGGATCTCAAACTAGCTCAAGCCGAGTTTGCCTTCAATAGGGCTCCTTCTTCAAGCACGGGCAAGTCTCCATTTGAAGTTGTTTATGGCGTCAACCCCCTCATGCCCACTGATTTGGCACCCATCCAAAGGAAAAAGATTGATTTCGATGCTAAGAAAAGAGTTGAGCAAATGCTACAAATCCATGCTCAAGTTAAGAAGCAAATTGAGAAAACAAATGAAGCATACAAAGCAAGGGCCAAGGGTCCTAAGCAAGCCACAAACTTTGAAGTAGGGGATCTTGTTTGGATTAACCTAAGAAAAGAAAGATTTCCAGCCAAAAGGAAGAACAAGCTCATGCCAAGAGCGGATGGTCCATTCGAAGTCCTTGAAAAGATTGGGTCCAATGCCTACAAAATTAACTTGCCCGGAGATTATGAGGTCCATGGCACATTCAATGTTGGGGATTTAAGTCCTTATTATGAAGAGATTGAAGATGATAATGGCCAGGATTTGAGGACAAATCCTTTTCAAGAAGGGGAGATTGAAGAGAATTCAGCCGAGCATGCTCATTTAGAACCCGGTTTTGGACCTTGCACAAGATTGAGGTCTAACATGAATTCCGTCTAAGAAGTCGTGCCTTTTTCCAGCTTTGGACTATTCCTCGGTGAGTTTAGGACGTTTTTGTGTAGGAACTTGTATCCCAAAGCTTTTCCTATCAAGAGTTGAAACAAATCAAACCGAGAAAGGCCACATTTCACCCGGTTTTGGACCTTGCACAAGATTGAGGTCTAACATGAATTCCGTCTAAGAAGTCGTGCCTTTTTCCAGCATGGGATTAATCTTTGGTGAGTTTGGGACGTTTTTGTGTAGGAACTTGTATCCCAAAGCCGTTCCTATCATAGAGTTTGCCAAGCTTTAAAAACCGTGCGCAATCAGGACCATGGCTGGAGCATGCTTAGTTTTTTGTGCATTATGTCGCTATCAACCTTCCTCTTTTGTTCCAACAAAGCTCAAGGGACTTTTTGGCTGTAGCAAGGACTCTTACACGGTTTCCTCAAGCCCCATTTCAGTCCATATAATCATAAATAAGAAGTTGAGCTACAAACAAGGAAGATTGGACTATTAGTTTACTTTCTTTGCTTTATGTCCTTTTCATTTCAGCTTTGTCATAGCCTTGGCTGCCGTTTTTCTTGGTTGTTAGCTGCTATTTTTGTGACCTTTAGATGTACTTAGTAATCAAGGGTCAAGATTGTAAGCCTTGGTCTATATAAACCAAGCTAAGCACTTGAGAACTTCAGATTTGAATGAACATTAATACAAGTGAAAACCTAGTTTTTCCTCTTAAATTCTTTGCTTTGTGCTAGAAGACCCTCCTATGCTTAGTGCTAGGGGTTGAGTGAGTTCTTTGCTAGGTGCTTGAACAAGCTCTTAGTCTTAAACCTTGGCTTTGTGCTTGGTTTATTTCATATCCAATTCACTCGATCCTTAGCATTTGAGTCACGGTTTTAAGCTTGTTTTTCTGTCCATTTTCGTGTCCTTAGAGTTTTATTCCAAATTGGTTATCAGAGCTTTGGTTAACAACAAAAATCCTTTCTGTGTGAGTTCATTATACCCTAACCACATTAAAAACACAAAAAACAACCATGAGTGAAGAAAGGATTGCTGGAATTGAAACACAAGTTACTCAACTTTCTGAAAAATGTGATTTGTTGCTAGAATCTCTCAATGTTATCATGGCTAATATTCCAACACCACCACCAAGAGGAGGACGACCACCTAGAGGCAGGGGTAGAGGCCGTGGCTTCATGGGGAGAGGACGAGCTCATGGTGGCCATGAGGAAGAGGAGCTTTCTGATTCGGAGGAGTCCATGGCCGAGGCCTTTCATGGAGAGCCCAACAAAGACTTAAAGGTAGAAATTCCTGATTTTCATGGTAGTTTAAACCCCGAGGATTTGTTAGATTGGTTTAGGACCATTGAAAGAGTCTTTGAGTTTAAAGGTTATTCTGATAGAAAAGCTTTTAAAGTTGCAATCTTGAAACTCAAAGGCTATGCTTCCCTTTGGTATGAGAACTTAAAAAATCAGAGAAGAAGGGATGGTAAGGAACCTATTAAGTCTTGGTTAAAACTGAAAAAGAAGCTTAATGAGAAGTTTATACCTAAAGAGTACACTCAAGACATTTTCATTAAGCTCACACAACTTAAACAAGACCAACAACCACTTGAGTCATATCTTAGAGACTTTGAACAACTTACTTTGCAATGTGAACTCAATGAGAAGCCCGAACAGAAAATTGCTAGATTTGTTGAAGGGTTAGATACTAAGATTGCTCATAGGGTTAGAATGCAACAAGTATGGTCCTTTGATGAAGCCGTTAATTTGGCTTTAAGGGTTGAGAAAATGGGTAAAGGGAAGGCTACAACCACCAAACCAACCACCAAAACAGCCACCTTTAGACCCCCAACCAGTTTCAAAATTAATGAACCACCCTCTCAAAACAAAACCACCATACTTGACAAGGAAAAGCAGTAGAAACCTCACAAAAAAGACCATGCCTCTCAAGAAATGTTACCAATGCCAAGGTTATGGTCACTTTGCCAAAGAATGCCCAACCAAGAGAGCCCTTAGTAGCTTTGAAGTGGTTCATTGGGGAGATGATGAGATTCTTGTGTGTGATGAGGAAATGGAGGGAACGGACCATGAAGAGGATGATGTGGTTATGCCGGATGCGGGTCTTAGCTTGGTTACTTGAAGAGTGATGCATACCCAACCCCAACCCTTGGAAATGGACCAAAGACAACAAATCTTTAGGTCTAGGTGCACCATTAAGGGAAGAGTTTGCAATCTTATCATTGATGGAGGGAGTTGTACCAATGTAGCCTCTAGTACTCTCATTGAAAAGCTATCTTTACCCACACAAGACCATCCTAGTCCTTATAAATTAAGGTGGCTTAACAAGGGGGCAGAAGTTAGAGTGGATAAGCAATGCCTTGTAACCTTCTCCATTGGCAAGAACTATTCGGATGAGGCCCTTTGTGATGTTCTACCTATGGATGCTTGTCATCTTCTTCTTGGGAGACCTTGGGAGTTTGATAGGGATTCGGTACACCATGGGAGAGACAACACTTACACCTTCAAGTTTGGCTCAAGAAAGGTCATTCTAACACCACTTCCACCCGTCCTTAAGCATACTACACCACCATCCATGCTTGAGCCTTCAAAAGAGGTATTATTGATCAATGAGGCCGAGATGATCCAAGAGTTAAAGGGTGATGAAGATGTCTATGCTCTTATTGCAAAAGATGTGGTTTTTGGGCAGAATGTTTCACTTCCTAAGGAGGTCCAAGAGCTCCTCCAATCCTATGAAGATGTGTTCCCAAATGAGCTCCCAAGTGGCTTGCCTCCTCTTAGGGGCATTGAGCATCAAATTGATTTCATTCCGGGAGCTACATTACCAAACAAGGCTGCCTATAGAAGTGATCCTAAAGCTACTCAAGAATTACAACAACAAATTGGAGAACTTGTGAGCAAAGGCTTTGTGAGAGAGTCCCTTAGTCCGTGTGTTGTCCCGGCCCTCTTAGTGCCAAAGAAAGATGGGTCTTGGAGGATGTGTACGGATAGTAGAGCTATCAACAACATTACCATCAAGTATAGGTTTCCCATACCTAGGCTTGATGACATCTTGGATGAGCTTAGTGGAGCTCAATTGTTTTCAAAGATTGATTTAAGGCAAGGCTATCACCAAGTAAGAATCAAAGAAGGAGATGAGTGGAAAACCGCATTCAAAACAAAGCATGGGTTGTATGAATGGCTTGTCATGCCATTTGGTCTTTCTAATGCACCAAGTACCTTCATGAGGCTCATGACCGAGGTACTTAGACCTTATTTGGGCAGATTTGTGGTTGTTTACTTTGATGATATCTTGGTTTATAGTCCTTCCAAGGAAGAGCACCTCAAGCATTTGCAAGTGTTGTTTGAAACTCTTAGGGAACACAAGTTGTATGGCAAGCTAGAGAAGTGTTCTTTTATGAAAAATGAAGTCCAATTCTTGGGCTTTATCATTTCTGACCGTGGCATATTGGTTGATCAAGAGAAGGTTAAGGCAATCAAATCATGGCCTATACCTAAGAATATCACGGATGTAAGGAGTTTCCATGGGTTGGCATCATTCTATAGGAGGTTCATCAAAGATTTTAGCACACTTATGGCTCCTATAACCGAATGTATGAAGAAAGGGGAGTTCAAATGGGGAGACAAGGCTGAATCATCCTTCAATATCATCAAAGAGAAGCTTTGTGAGTCTCCTATTCTTACTTTGCCAAATTTCAATAAGTTGTTTGAAGTTGAGTGTGATGCTAGTGGCATTGGCATTGGGGCTGTCCTTGTTCAAGAGCACAAGCCAATTGCTTACTTTAGTGAGAAATTGAGTGGTGCCAAGCTCAATTACTCAACTTATGATAAGGAGTTCTATGCTATTGTTCGAGCCTTAACCCATTGGAGTCACTACTTGAAACCACGACCATTCGTCCTACATTCTGATCATGAGGCTCTCAAATACATTAATGGTCAACACAAGCTCAATCATAGGCATGCTAAATGGGTGGAGTTCTTACAATCCTTCAACTTCTCAAGCAAGTACATAGAAGGAAAAGATAACATAGTGGCTGATGCATTGTCAAGGAGGTTCATTATGTTGAGTTTCATGGAGCAAAGGGTCCTTGGGTTTGAGTACATGAAAGAATTATATGTGGAAGATCCGGATTTTAAAGGAGAATGGGAGCTCCTTCAATCTGGCCAAATCAAGCTCAAGAGCAAATACTTGGTTCAAAATGGGTTCTTATTCTTTGGGAACAAGTTGTGTGTACCTAGGGGACCTTATAGAAACTTGTTGATAAGGGAAGTTCACTCCAATGGTCTTGCCGGGCACTTTGGCATTCAAAAGACCTATGACATACTCCAAGAGCAATTCTATTGGCCTAAGATGCTTGGGGATGTCCAAGATGTGATCAAGAGGTGTGCTCCTTGTCAACAATCAAAATCCTATTTCCAAACAGGCCCCTACACTCCTTTGCCGGTTCCAAATCAGCCATGGGAAGACATAAGCATGGATTTCATTGTTGCTTTACCAAGAACTCAAAGAGGGAAGGATTCAATCATGGTGGTTGTGGATAGATTTAGCAAAATGGCTCATTTCATTGCTTGCAAGAAAACCGAGGATGCAACTAGTGTGGCCGAGCTCTATTTCAAAGAAGTGGTCAAGCTACATGGTATTCCTAAGTCCATTGTCTCGGATAGGGATTCCAAGTTCATGAGTCATTTTTGGAGAACCTTATGGAAGCTACTCAAAACAAGGCTCTTGTTTAGCACCTCCCATCACCCTCAAACTGATGGGCAAACGGAAGTTACCAACAAGACCTTGGGGAGGATCCTTAGGTGCACGGTTGCAAGATCATTGAAAGATTAGGACCTCAAACTAGCTCAAGCCGAGTTTGCCTTCAACCGAGCCCCTTCCACAACCACGGGCAAGTCTCCATTTGAGGTGGTATATGGCGTGAATCCTATGATGCCTACTGATTTGGCACCCATCAAAAGAAATACCATTGATTATGATGCTAAGAAAAGGGTTGAACAAATGCTCCATGTCCATGAACAAGTCAAGAAGCAAATTGAGAAGGCTAATGAGGCTCACAAGGCCAAATCCAAGGGTGTTAAGGGAACCAAAAGCTTTGAACCCGGAGATCTTGTTTGGA
This sequence comes from Silene latifolia, assembly GCF_048544455.1. Taxonomy (NCBI): domain Eukaryota; kingdom Viridiplantae; phylum Streptophyta; class Magnoliopsida; order Caryophyllales; family Caryophyllaceae; genus Silene; species Silene latifolia. The sequence goes on from NW_027413125.1 coordinate 1,433,343, forward strand.
TACACTTGAGGAAAGAAAGATTTCCAGAAAAAAGGAAGAATAAGCTCATGCCTAGAGCTGATGGTCCATTCAAAGTACTTGAGAAGTTCGGGTCCAATGCATACAAGATAAACCTTCCCGGAGAATATGGAGTCCATGGAACTTTCAATGTTGGGGATTTAAGTCCTTATTATGAAGAGATTGAGGAGGATAAGCTCGAGGATTTGAGGGCAAATCCTTTTCAAGAAGGGGAGATTGAAACAAATCAAACCGAGAAAGGCCACATTTCACCCGGTTTTGGACCTTGCACAAGATTGAGGTCTAACATGAATTCCGTCTAAGAAGTCGTGCCTTTTTCCAGCATGGGATTAATCTTTGGTGAGTTTGGGACGTTTTTGTGTAGGAACTTGTATCCCAAAGCCGTTCCTATCATAGAGTTTGCCAAGCTTTAAAAACCGTGCGCAATCAGGACCATGGCTGGAGCATGCTTAGTTTTTTGTGCATTATGTCGCTATCAACCTTCCTCTTTTGTTCCAACAAAGCTCAAGGGACTTTTTGGCTGCAGCAAGGACTCTTACACGGTTTCCTTAAGCCCCATTTCAGTCCATATAATCATAAATAAGAAGTTGAGCTACAAACAAGGAAGATTGGACTATTAGTTTACTTTCTTTGCTTTATGTCCTTTTCATTTCAGCTTTGTCATAGCCTTGGCTGCCGTTTTTCTTGGTTGTTAGCTGCTATTTTTGTGACCTTTAGATGTACTTAGTAATCAAGGGTCAAGATTGTAAGCCTTGGTCTATAAAAACCAAGCTAAGCACTTGAGAACTTCAGATTTGAATGAACATTAATACAAGTGAAAACCTAGTTTTTCCTCTTAAATTCTTTGCTTTGTGCTAGAAGACCCTCCTATGCTTAGTGCTAGGGGTTGAGTGAGTTCTTTGCTAGGTGCTTGAACAAGCTCTTAGTCTTAAACCTTGGCTTTGTGCTTGGTTTATTTCATATCCAATTCACTCGATCCTTAGCATTTGAGTCACGGTTTTAAGCTTGTTTTTCTGTCCACTTTCGTGTCCTTAGAGTTTTATTCCAAGAGTTGCCAAGCTAAACAAAACCGAGTGCAACAAGGACCATGGCTGGAGCATGCTTAGATTTTTGTGCATTATGTCGCTATCAACATTCCTCTTTTGATCAAACATAGCTCAAGGGCCCTTAGGAGAGTATTTGCAGCATTGCCAAAGTCTTCCAAGTGAGTCCAAGTGTGCATAAACAAGACTTGAGCTAGTAAACAAGGGATTGTTGTACTATTAGTTTACTTTCTATCTTTTATGCTTTATGTCCTTTTCTTTTCTGATTTCTTGTAAGGCTTGGGCTGCCGTGTTTTGTGGTTATTAGCAGCTCCTTTTGTGGCCATAGGATGCTATCTTAGATGAAGGGAGGGGATTGTCTTGCTTGTCCTATAAAAGCAAACACAACCCTTAGACAAAATCAGATTATTTTGAATGAAAAAACCCTAAGAAGCAACCTGCTTTCTTTCTTCTTTATCTTTGCTTTGTGCTTGATAAAACTCCCTTGCTTAGTGCAAGGAGGTTGGATAAGTCCTTTGCTAAGTGCTTGGACGAGTCCTAGGCTTAATTCATTGCTTTGTGTTCGAATTAAGTCATACCTTGAGTCCTAAACAAGCTGAGTTTTCTTTGTTTGTCACTTGGGAATTTCGTGTCAAAAATCACTCCAAATATGATAGTTTTAGTTCAGATTCTATATTTGAATCCTTGTTCTTCCATTTGGAGAGCTCAAGAACAAGAGAGAAGGAGAACTCTCTTGTGCCCTATTGATCCGAAAATCATATGGTGAGATAAAGATTTCTTCTTTATATTTTATATTGTTTGCATGCATAAGATCACCATTAATTTTATGAGTAAATTAAAATAAAACATATATGAATATGTTGAGTATATAGATATACTTTTCCTTCAACTTGAGCCCATTTTGAAACCATCAGAAATGTGAGTTACATTCCGACAAATTAAGACTTCATTTTCATTTTCATCAAGTGCTCCTGCATCAGTTATGTGAATCATTTGTCCTTGTTCATTAGTCCTTGTGACTCGTTGTGTGAATCATTTTTCTTAGTTCACTAGTCATTGTGACTCGTTGTGTAAATCATTTGTCCTTTTTCATTAGTTATTGTGACTCTTTATCTGAATCATTTGTCCTACTTAACTACTCATTGTGACACGTTGGGTGAATCATTTATCCTAGTTAATTAATCATTGTGGCTAGTTGTGTGAATCATTTATTCTTGTTCATTAGTCATTGTGACTCGTTGTGTGAATCATTTGTCCTTGTTCATTAGTTATTGTGACTCTTTGTGTAAATCATTTGTCCTAGTTCATTAGTCATTGTGACACGTTGTGTGAATCATTTGTCCTTGTTCATTGGTTATTGTGACTTTGTGTGAATCATTTATCCTAGTTAATTACTCATTGTAACTCGTTGTGTGAATCATTTGTCCTTTTCATTAGTCATTGTGAATCGTTGTGTAAATCATTTGTCCTAGTTAATTAGTCTTTGTGACTCGTTATGTGAATCATTTATCCTTGTTCATTAGTCCTTGTGACTCGTTGTTTGAATCATTTGTCCTTGTTCATTAGTCATTATGACTCGTTGTGTGAATCATTTGTCCTTGTTCATTAGTCATTGTGACTCGTTGTGTGAATCATTTGTCCTTGTTCAATAGTTATTGTGACTTTGTGTGAATCATTTATCCTAGTTAATTACTCATTGTGATTTGTTGTGTGAATCATTTGTCCTTTTTTATTAGTCATTGTGAATCATTGTGTGATCATTTGTCCTAGTTAATTAGTCATTGTGACTCGTTATGTGAATCATTTGTCCTTGTTCATTAGTCCTTGTGACTCGTTGTTTGAATCATTTGTCCTTGTTCATTAGTCATTGTGACTCGTTGTGAATCATTTGTCCTTGTAATTAGTCATTGTGACTCGTTATGTGAATCATTTGTCCTTGTTCATTAGTCCTTGTGACTCATTGTGTGAATCATTTGTCCTAGTTAATTACTCATTGTGACTCGTTGTGTGAATAGTCTTTGTGACTCGTTGTGTGAATCATTTGTCCTAGTAAATTACTCATTGTGACTCGTTGTGTGAATCATTTGTCCTTTTTCATTAGTCATTGTGAATCATTTGTCCTAGTTAATTAGTCATTTTGACTCGTTATGTGAATCATTTGTCCTTGTTCATTAGTCCTTGTGACTCGTTGTGTGAATCATTTGTCCTTGTTCATTAGTTATATTGACACGTTGTGTGAATCATTTGTCCTAGTTAATTACTCATTGTGACTCGTTGTGTGAACCATTTGTCCTTATTCATTAGTCATTGTAACTCGTTGTCTGAATCATTTGCCCTAGTTCATTAGTCATTGTGACTCGTTGTTTGAATCATTTGTCCTTGTTCATTAGTTATTGTGTCTCTTTTTGTGAATCATTTGTCCTAGTTAATTACTTATTGTGACTCGTTGTGCAAATCATTTGTCCTTGTTCATTAGTTGCAGCGTATGCGGTATGGGTGCGGAAGCGACTTGGTCGTTGTTGTGCAATTGTTCGTGGTTAAATGCCATTTCGGGAAAATTGAACGGATAAAAATTTTTTTTGAGTTTTTTTTTGATGAATAGTGCCTGTGAACAGTACACGTGAATAGTGATTTGAATTTCTTTTTTTTTGTTTTTGTGTGAACTTTGGAGATATTTGCTATCACTAGACCTATAGCGATAACAATGGGTGAATTGTTCGATACGCGTCAAACAATTCGACTTAAACCGCGGAGCACGTCCTTAGTTCAAGCAAGGTGCGAAATACTCGTTCCGACCTCTTAAGCCAAACCAACTCGTGTAACAACACAAGAAGACAAGACAAGTTTCAGAGAAAACAATCTCAAATTTTAATTTCTTCAAGGGTGAATAAAAATGATCTACAAACATGGCTTATATAGCCTTATGGCCGACTAGGGGGAATGGAGGGGTGACCAAAATTTGACCCATATTGAATACAATCAACCTAGTTCCTAACACCATTTACCAAATTAATTTTATGTGAAAAAAACTACATTGACAACATAGATTACGAGGCAAGTAAAAGAAATAGGATTTGAATTTTCGCAACCCATTTCACACGGCAGCCCTAGCCGTGGTCTTGGGAGTCCGTCTTCCTCGTTTCGCGCGCTTGTCTTTGTTGCCAATGCGTGACTTGAATTCCCGTTATTTTTATTTTCGGGCTTGTTTTTGAACGGAATTTATTTATAATTCCCGCTGAAATTTATTATAATTTTTACCCCCCCTCTATACGCATCAACTCTCCCTTTCTTCAAAAAGAATCGCCCCGATTCTTGTACCTTCTTTTTTTGCGTCGGGCTATTCTTTTAAGTCGTTTTGGAGGGCGGGAAGTAGCCGTGCTTTCCTCTTCGTCGGTGTCGATTGGTCCGTTACTCCCAACTGATTCGTGAAAAATAATTCCCGCTTCTTTGCGGTTCCATTTCGAGTAGGGGTTCAATCCAATCCAATCCTTTGGCCATGGGTCGGAATTCTCTTCGGGTTTCTCCGCATTACTAGGGCCTGGTTTCGCCCCCACTGCCGCGGCCCTCAACACACTAACCGGAGATGGTTTTGACGGGGAATCCATACCCTCGATATCAACAAATTGATTTTCGGAATTCTCTTGGCTTTCTTCCTCTGATTCGGACTCTAACCCCTCGCTGGAATCGGCACCGCTGCTGCCGCTGTTATTGTTGGTGTTGGTTTTCTCTCCTTCCTTCTCGGAATCACTCTCCTCAAATTCCCCGCTACTAGAACCGTGACTACCGCCGCCGTCCCTTGTCCCCGGTCTTGCTCCCCTTGCTTTGTTGGTGTCGGCCCCGCCCAATGACTCGGAGGAGTCCGTTGATTGCGATGATGAAACAAGCCAACCACCGTGTCCGTTGGATTGGGGCGGCGAGACTCCTGGTGGCGTGAGTTTATTTGGACCAATTCCTACTGTTCGTCTTTCAACCGTGAAAAGGGGCAATTGGGTGGTTATGGGTTTGGAGGGATTATTTTGAGAGGGAGTTTGATGGAGAATAGGGTTTTTCGATGGAATAAATAAGGGTGAGTCGAAATCCATGGGTTCCTCGTCAAAAATAGGCGGGTTTGTTTAGATCAAGGAACGGGTCATTATCGTCATTTAAACAAGAAAAGGTTAACCACTCACATTTCAAGAATGAGTCTTCAAGTTCGGATGTTGCCGCGATAGGATCGTCTTGGTTTAAGGAAATCAAGAGCCGAGGCTCTGATACCATTTGCAGCGTATGCGGTATGGGTGCGGAAGCGACTTGGTCGTTGTTGTGCCATGTAGTTTTTTTCACATAAAATTAATTTGGTAAATGGTGTTAGGAACTAGGTTGATTGTATTCAATATGGGTCAAATTTTGGTCACCCCTCCATTCCCCCTAGTCGGCCATAAGGCTATATAAGCCATGTTTGTAGATCATTTTTATTCACCCTTGAAGAAATTAAAATTTGAGATTGTTTTCCGAAACTTGTCTTGTCTTCTTGTGTTGTTACACGAGTTGGTTTGGCTTAAGAGGTCGGAACGAGTATTTCGCACCTTGCTTGAACTAAGGACGTGCTCCGCGGTTTAAGTCGAATTGTTTGACGCAGATCGAACAATTCACCCATTGTTATCGCTATAGCTCGATACCATTTGCAGCGTATGCGGTATGGGTGCGGAAGCGACTTGGTCGTTGTTGTGCAATTGTTCGTGGTTAAATGCCATTTCGGGAAAATTGAACGGATAAAAATTTTTTTTGAGTTTTTTTTTATGAATAGTGCATGTGAACAGTACACGTGAATAGTGATTTGAATTTCTTTTTTTTTTTTGTTTTTGTGTGAACTTTGGAGATATTTGCTATCACTAGACCTATAGCGATAACAATGGGTGAATTGTTCGATACGCGTCAAACAATTCGACTTAAACCGCGGAGCACGTCCTTAGTTCAAGCAAGGTGCGAAATACTCGTTCCGACCTCTTAAGCCAAACCAACTCGTGTAACAACACAAGAAGACAAGACAAGTTTCAGAGAAAACAATCTCAAATTTTAATTTCTTCAAGGGTGAATAAAAATGATCTACAAACATGGCTTATATAGCCTTATGGCCGACTAGGGGAATGGAGGGTGACCAAAATTTGACCCATATTGAATACAATCAACCTAGTTCCTAACACCATTTACCAAATTAATTTTATGTGAAAAAAACTACATTGACAACATAGATTACGAGGCAACTAAAAGAAATAGGATTTGAATTTTCGCAACCCATTTCACACGGCAGCCCTAGCCGTGGTCTTGGGAGTCCGTCTTCCTCGTTTCGCGCGCTTGTCTTTGTTGCCAATGCGTGACTTGAATTCCCGTTATTTTTATTTTCGGGCTTGTTTTTGAACGGAATTTATTTATAATTCCCGCTGAAATTTATTATAATTTTTACCCCCCTCTATACGCATCAACTCTCCCTTTCTTCAAAAAGAATCGCCCCGATTCTTGTACCTTCTTTTTTTGCGTCGGGCTATTCTTTTAAGTCGTTTTGGAGGGCGGGAAGTAGCCGTGCTTTCCTCTTCGTCGGTGTCGATTGGTCCGTTACTCCCAATCGATTCGTGAAAAATAATTCCCGCTTCTTTGCGGTTCCATTTCGAGTAGGGGTTCAATCCAATCCAATCCTTTGGCCATGGGTCGGAATTCTCTTCGGGTTTCTCCGCATTACTAGGGCCTGGTTTCGCCCCCACCGCCTCGGCCCTCAACACACTAACCGGAGATGGTTTTGACGGGGAATCCATACCCTCGATATCAACAAATTGATTTTCGGAATTCTCTTGGCTTTCTTCCTCTGATTCGGACTCTAACCCTCTTTGGAATCGGCACTACTGCTGCTAGCCGTTATTGTTGGTGTTGGTTTTCTCTCCTTCCTTCTCGGAATCACTCTCCTCAAATTCCCCGCTACTAGAACCGTGACTACCGCCGCTGCTGTTCCCCGGTCTTGCTCCCGCCTATTCTTTGTTGGTGTCGGCCGCCCGCCCAATGACTCGAGAGGAGTCCGTTGATTGCGATGATGAAACAAGCCAACCACCGTGTCCGTTGGATTGGGGCGGCGAGACTCCTGGTGGCGTGAGTTTTTGGACCACCCGCTTCCTACTGTTCGTCTTTCAACCGTGAAAAGGGGCAATTGGGTGGTTATGGGTTTGGAGGGATTATTTTGAGAGGGAGTTTGATGGAGAATAGGGTTTTCTGATGGAATAAATAAGGGTGAGTCGAAATCCATGGGTTCCTCGTCAAAAATAGGCGGGCTGTTTAGATCAAGGAACGGGTCATTATCGTCATTTAAACAAGAAAAGGTTAACCACTCACATTTCAAGAATGAGTCTTCAAGTTCGGATGTTGCCGCGATAGGATCGTCTTGGTTTAAGGAAATCAAGAGCCGAGGCTCTGATACCATTTGCAGCGTATGCGGTATGGGTGCGGAAGCGACTTGGTCGTTGTTGTGCCATGTAGTTTTTTTCACATAAAATTAATTTGGTAAATGGTGTTAGGAACTAGGTTGATTGTATTCAATATGGGTCAAATTTTGGTCACCCCTCCATTCCCCCTAGTCGGCCATAAGGCTATATAAGCCATGTTTGTAGATCATTTTTATTCACCCTTGAAGAAATTAAAATTTGAGATTGTTTTCTCTGAAACTTGTCTTGTCTTCTTGTGTTGTTACACGAGTTGGTTTGGCTTAAGAGGTCGGAACGAGTATTTCGCACCTTGCTTGAACTAAGGACGTGCTCCGCGGTTTAAGTCGAATTGTTTGACGCGTATCGAACAATTCACCCATTGTTATCGCTATAGCTCTGATACCATTTGCAGCGTATGCGGTATGGGTGCGGAAGCGACTTGGTCGTTGTTGTGCAATTGTTCGTGGTTAAATGCCATTTCGGGAAAATTGAACGAATAAAAATTTTTTTTGAGTTTTTTTTTTATGAATAGTGCATGTGAACAGTACACGTGAATAGTGATTTGAATTTCTTTTTTTTTTTTTTGTTTTTGTGTGAACTTTGGAGATATTTGCTATCACTAGACCTATAGCGATAACAATGGGTGAATTGTTCGATACGCGTCAAACAATTCGACTTAAACCGCGGAGCACGTCCTTAGTTCAAGCAAGGTGCGAAATACTCGTTCCGACCTCTTAAGCCAAACCAACTCGTGTAACAACACAAGAAGACAAGACAAGTTTCAGAGAAAACAATCTCAAATTTTAATTTCTTCAAGGGTGAATAAAAATGATCTACAAACATGGCTTATATAGCCTTATGGCCGACTAGGGGGAATGGAGGGGTGACCAAAATTTGACCCATATTGAATACAATCAACCTAGTTCCTAACACCATTTACCAAATTAATTTTATGTGAAAAAAACTACATTGACAACATAGATTACGAGGCAAGTAAAAGAAATAGGATTTGAATTTTCGCAACCCATTTCACACGGCAGCCCTAGCCGTGGTCTTGGGAGTCCGTCTTCCTCGTTTCGCGCGCTTGTCTTTGTTGCCAATGCGTGACTTGAATTCCCGTTATTTTTATTTTCGGGCTTGTTTTTGAACGGAATTTATTTATAATTCCCGCTGAAATTTATTATAATTTTTACCCCCCTCTATACGCATCAACTCTCCCTTTCTTCAAAAAGAATCGCCCCGATTCTTGTACCTTCTTTTTTTGCGTCGGGCTATTCTTTTAAGTCGTTTTGGAGGGCGGGAAGTAGCCGTGCTTTCCTCTTCGTCGGTGTCGATTGGTCCGTTACTCCCAACTGATTCGTGAAAAATAATTCCCGCTTCTTTGCGGTTCCATTTCGAGTAGGGGTTCAATCCAATCCAATCCTTTGGCCATGGGTCGGAATTCTCTTCGGGTTTCTCCGCATTACTAGGGCCTGGTTTCGCCCCCACTGCCGCGGCCCTCAACACACTAACCGGAGATGGTTTTGACGGGGAATCCATACCCTCGATATCAACAAATTGATTTTCGGAATTCTCTTGGCTTTCTTCCTCTGATTCGGACTCTAACCCCTCATTTGGAATCGGCACATTGGCCGCTGCCGTTATTGTTGGTGTTGGTTTTCTCTCCTTCCTTCTCGGAATCACTCTCCTCAAATTCCCCGCTACTAGAACCGTGACTACCGCCGCTTGTCCCGGTCTTTGCTCCCGCTTCTTTGTTGGTGTCGGCTCGCCCAATGACTCGGAGGAGTCCGTTGATTGCGATGATGAAACAAGCCAACCACCGTGTCCGTTGGATTGGGGCGGCGAGACTCCTGGTGGCGTGAGTTTATTTGGACCAACCCGCTTCCCGCTGTTCGTCTTTCAACCGTGAAAAGGGGCAATTGGGTGGTTATGGGTTTGGAGGGATTATTTTGAGAGGGAGTTTGATGGAGAATAGGGTTTTCTGATGGAATAAATAAGGGTGAGTCGAAATCCATGGGTTCCTCGTCAAAAATAGGCGGGCTGTTTAGATCAAGGAACGGGTCATTATCGTCATTTAAACAAGAAAAGGTTAACCACTCACATTTCAAGAATGAGTCTTCAAGTTCGGATGTTGCCGCGATAGGATCGTCTTGGTTTAAGGAAATCAAGAGCCGAGGCTCTGATACCATTTGCAGCGTATGCGGTATGGGGTGGAAGCGACTTGGTCGTTGTTGTGCCATGTAGTTTTTTTCACATAAAATTAATTTGGTAAATGGTGTTAGGAACTAGGTTGATTGTATTCAATATGGGTCAAATTTTGGTCACCCCTCCATTCCCCCTAGTCGGCCATAAGGCTATATAAGCCATGTTTGTAGATCATTTTTATTCACCCTTGAAGAAATTAAAATTTGAGATTGTTTTCTCTGAAACTTGTCTTGTCTTCTTGTGTTGTTACACGAGTTGGTTTGGCTTAAGAGGTCGGAACGAGTATTTCGCACCTTGCTTGAACTAAGGACGTGCTCCGCGGTTTAAGTCGAATTGTTTGACGCGTATCGAACAATTCACCCATTGTTATCGCTATAGCTCTGATACCATTTGCAGCGTATGCGGTATGGGTGCGGAAGCGACTTGGTCGTTGTTGTGCAATTGTTCGTGGTTAAATGCCATTTCGGGAAAATTGAACGGATAAAAATTTTTTTTGAGTTTTTTTTTTATGAATAGTGCATGTGAACAGTACACGTGAATAGTGATTTGAATTTCTTTTTTTTTTTGTTTTTGTGTGAACTTTGGAGATATTTGCTATCACTAGACCTATAGCGATAACAATGGGTGAATTGTTCGATACGCGTCAAACAATTCGACTTAAACCGCGGAGCACGTCCTTAGTTCAAGCAAGGTGCGAAATACTCGTTCCGACCTCTTAAGCCAAACCAACTCGTGTAACAACACAAGAAGACAAGACAAGTTTCAGAGAAAACAATCTCAAATTTTAATTTCTTCAAGGGTGAATAAAAATGATCTACAAACATGGCTTATATAGCCTTATGGCCGACTAGGGGGAATGGAGGGGTGACCAAAATTTGACCCATATTGAATACAATCAACCTAGTTCCTAACACCATTTACCAAATTAATTTTATGTGAAAAAAACTACATTGACAACATAGATTACGAGGCAACTAAAAGAAATAGGATTTGAATTTTCGCAACCCATTTCACACGGCAGCCCTAGCCGTGGTCTTGGGAGTCCGTCTTCCTCGTTTCGCGCGCTTGTCTTTGTTGCCAATGCGTGACTTGAATTCCCGTTATTTTTATTTTCGGGCTTGTTTTTGAACGGAATTTATTTATAATTCCCGCTGAAATTTATTATAATTTTTACCCCCCTCTATACGCATCATTAGTCCTTGTGACTCGTTGTGTGAATCAATTGTCTTAGTTCCTTAGTCATTGTGACTCGTTGTGTGAATCATTTGTCCTTGTTCATTAGTTATTGTGACTCATTGTGTGACTCATTTATTCTTGTTCATTAGTCATTGTGACTCGTAGTGTGAATCATTTGTCCTTGTTCATTGGTCATTGTGAATCATTTGTCCTAGTTAATTAGTCATTGTGACTCGTTATGTGAATCATTTGTCCTTGTGACTCGTTGTTTGAATCATTTGTCCTTGTTCATTAGTCATTGTGACTCGTTGTGTGAATCATTTATCGTAGTTAATTACTCATTGTGACTCGTTGTGTGAATCATTTGTCCTTTTCATTAGTCATTGTGAATCGTTGTGTGAATCATTTGTCCTAGTTAATTAGTCATTGTGACTCATTATGTGAATCATTTATCCTTGTTCATTAGTCCTTGTGAGAATCATTTGTCCTAGTTAATTAGTCATTGTGACTCGTTATGTGAATCATTTATCCTTGTTCATTAGTCCTTGTGACTCGTTGTTTGAATCATTTGTCCTTATTCATTAGTCATTATGACTCATTGTGTGAATCATTTGTCCTTGTTCATTAGTCATTGTGACTCGTTGTGTGAATCATTTGTCCTTGTTCAATAGTTATTTTGACTTTGTGTGAATCTTTTATCCTAGTTAATTACTCATTGTGACTCATTGTGTGAATCATTTGTCCTTTTTCATTAGTCATTGTGCATCGTTGTGTGAATCTTTTGTCCTAGTTAATTAGTCATTGTGACTCATTATGTGAATCATTTGTCCTTGTTCATTAGTCCTTGTGACTCGTTGTTTGAATCATTTGTCCTTGTTCATTAGTCATTGTGACTCGTTGTGAATCATTTGTCCTAGTTAATTAGTCATTGTGACTCGTTATGTGAATCATTTGTCCTTGTGACTCATTGTGTGAATCATTTGTCCTAGTTAATTACTCATTGGGACTCGTTGTGTGAATCATTTGTCCTTTTTCATTAGTCATTATGAATCATTTGTCCTAGTTAATTATACATTGTGACTCGTTATGTGAATTATTTGTCCTTGTTCATTAGTCCTTGTGACTCGTTGTGTGAATCATTTGTCCTTGTTCATTAGTTTTTATGACTCGTTGTGTGAACCATTTGTCCTTATTCATTAGTCATTGTAACTCGTTGTCTGAATCATTTGCCCTAGTTCATTAGTCATTGTGACTCGTTGTGTGAATCATTTGTCCTTGTTCATTAGTTATTGTGTCTCTTTTTGTGAATCATTTGTCCTAGTTAATTACTTATTGTGACTCGTTGTGCAAATCATTTGTCCTTGTTCATTAGTCCTTGTGACTCGTTGTGTGAATCAATTGTCTTAGTTCCTTAGTCATTGTGACTCGTTGTGTGAATCATTTGTCCTTGTTCATTAGTTATTGTGACTCATTGTGTGACTCATTTATTCTTGTTCATTAGTCATTGTGACTCGTAGTGTGAATCATTTGTCCTTGTTCATTAGTCATTGTGAATCATTTGTCCTAGTTAATTAGTCATTGTGACTCGTTATGTGAATCATTTGTCCTTGTGACTCGTTGTTTGAATCATTTGTCCTTGTTCATTAGTCATTGTGACTCGTTGTGTGAATCATTTATCGTAGTTAATTACTCATTGTGACTCGTTGTGTGAATCATTTGTCCTTTTCATTAGTCATTGTGAATCGTTGTGTGAATCATTTGTCCTAGTTAATTAGTCATTGTGACTCATTATGTGAATCATTTATTCTTGTTCATTAGTCCTTGTGAGAATCATTTGTCCTAGTTAATTAGTCATTGTGACTCATTATGTGAATCATTTATCCTTGTTCATTAGTCCTTGTGACTCGTTGTTTGAATCATTTGTCCTTATTCATTAGTCATTATGACTCATTGTGTGAATCATTTGTCCTTATTCATTAGTCATTGTGACTCGTTGTGTGAATCATTTGTCCTTGTTCAATAGTTATTTTGACTTGGTGTGAATCTTTTATCCTAGTTAATTACTCATTGTGACTCATTGTGTGAATCATTTGTCCTTTTTCATTAGTCATTGTGCATCGTTGTGTGAATCTTTTGTCCTAGTTAATTAGTCATTGTGACTCGTTATGTGAATCATTTGTCCTTGTTCATTAGTCCTTGTGACTCGTTGTTTGAATCATTTGTCCTTGTTCATTAGTCATTGTGACTCGTTGTGAATCATTTGTCCTAGTTAATTAGTCATTGTGACTCGTTATGTGAATCATTTGTCCTTGTGACTCATTGTGTGAATCATTTGTCCTAGTTAATTACTCATTGGGACTCGTTGTGTGAATCATTTGTCCTTTTTCATTAGTCATTATGAATCATTTGTCCTAGTTAATTAGTCATTGTGACTCGTTATGTGAATCATTTGTCGTTGTTCATTAGTCCTTGTGACTCGTTGTGTGAATCATTTGTCCTTGTTCATTAGTTATTATGACACGTTGTGTGAATCATTTGTCCTAGTTAATTACTCATTGTGACTCGTTATGTGAACCATTTGTCCTTATTCATTAGTCATTGTAACTCGTTGGTTGAATCATTTTCCCAAGTTCATTAGTCAATGTGACTCGTTGTGTGAATCATTTGTCCTTGTTCATTAGTTATTGTGTCTCTTTTTGTGAATCATTTGTCCTAGTTAATTACTCATTGTGACTCATTGTGCAAATCATTTGTCCTTGTTCATTAGTCCTTGTGACTCCTTGTGTGAATCATTTGTCTTAGTTCATTAGTCATTGTGACTCGTAGTGTGAATCATTTGTCCTTGTTCATTAGTTATTGTGACTCATTGTGTGAATCATTTATTCTTGTTCATTAGTCATTGTGCATCGTTGTGTGAATCATTTGTCCTAGTTAATTAGTCATTGTGACACGTTGTGCGAATCATTTGTCCTTGTTCATTAGTCCTTGTGACTCGTTGTTTGAATCATTTGTCCTTGTTCATTAGTCATTGTGACTCGTTGTGAATCATTTGTCCTTGTAATTAGTCATTGTGACTCGTTATGTGAATAGTCTTTGTGACTCGTTGTGTGAATCATTTGTCCTAGTTAATTACTCATTGTGACTCGTTGTGTGAATCATTTGTCCTTTTTCATTAGTCATTGTGAATTATTTGTCCTAGTTAATTAGTCATTGTGACTCGTTATGTGAATCATTTGTCCTTGTTCATTAGTCCTTGTGACTAGTTGTGTGAATCATTTGTCCTTGTTCATTAGTTATATTGACACGTTGTGTGAATCATTTGTCCTAGTTAATTACTCATTGTGACTCGTTGTGTGAACCATTTGTCCTTATTCATTAGTCATTGTAACTCGTTGTCTGAATCATGTGCCCTAGTTCATTAGTCATTGTGACTCGTTGTGTGAATCATTTGCCTGTTCATTAGTTATTGTGTCTCTTTTTGTGAATCATTTGTCCTAGTTAATTACTCATTGTGACTCGTTGTGCAAATCATTTGTCCTTGTTCATTAGTCCTTGTGACTCGTTCTGTGAATAAATTGTCTTAGTTCATTAGTCATTGTGACTCGTTGTGTGAATCATTTGTCGTTGTTCATTAGTTATTGTGACTCATTGTGTGAATCATTTATTCTTGTTCATTAGTCATTGTGACTCGTAGTGTGAATCATTTGTCCTTGTTCATTAGTCATTGTGAATCATTTGTCCTAGTTAATTAGTCATTGTGACTCGTTGTGTGAATCATTTGTCCTTGTTCATTAGGCCTTGTGACTCGTTGTTTGAATCATTTGTCCTTGTTCATTAGTCATTGTGACTCGTTGTGAATCATTTGTCCTTGTAATTAGTCATTGTGACTCGTTATGTGAATCATTTGTCCTTGTTCATTAGTCCTTGTGACTCATTGTGTGAATCATTTGTCCTAGTTAATTACTCATTGTGACTCGTTGTGTGAATAGTCTTTGTGACTCGTTGTGTGAATCATTTGTCCTAGTTAACTACTCATTGTGACTCGTTGTGTGAATCATTTGTCCTTGTTCATTATTTATTGTGAATCATTTGTCCTAGTTAATTAGTCATTGTGACTCGTTATGTGAATCATTTGTCCTTGTGACTCGTTGTTTGAATCATTTGTCCTTCTTCATTAGTCATTGTGACTCGTTGTGTGAATCATTTATCGTAGTTAATTACTCATTGTGACTCGTTGTGTGAATCATTTGTCCTTTTCATTAGTCATTGTGAATCGTTGTGTGAATCATTTGTCCTAGTTAATTAGTCATTGTGACTCATTATGTGAATCATTTATCCTTGTTCATTAGTCTTTGTGAGAATCATTTGTCCTAGTTAATTAGTCATTGTGACTCATTATGTGAATCATTTATCCTTGTTCATTAGTCCTTGTGACTCGTTGTTTGAATCATTTGTCCTTATTCATTAGTCATTATGACTCATTGTGTGAATCATTTGTCCTTATTCATTAGTCACTGTGACTCGTTGTGTGAATCGTTTGTCCTTGTTCAATAGTTATTTTGACTTGGTGTGAATCTTTTATCCTAGTTAATTACTCATTGTGACTCATTGTGTGAATCATTTGTCCTTTTTCATTAGTCATTGTGCATCGTTGTGTGAATCTTTTGTCCTAGTTAATTAGTCATTGTGACTCGTTATGTGAATCATTTGTCCTTGTTCATTAGTCCTTGTGACTCGTTGTTTGAATCATTTGTCCTTGTTCATTAGTCATTGTGACTCGTTGTGAATCATTTGTCCTAGTTAATTAGTCATTGTGACTCGTTATGTGAATCATTTGTCCTTGTGACTCATTGTGTGAATCATTTGTCCTAGTTAATTACTCATTGGGACTCGTTGTGTGAATCATTTGTCCTTTTTCATTAGTCATTATGAATCATTTGTCCTAGTTAGTTAGTCATTGTGACTCGTTATGTGAATCATTTGTCGTTGTTCATTAGTCCTTGTGACTCGTTGTGTGAATCATTTGTCCTTGTTCATTAGTTATTATGACACGTTGTGTGAATCATTTGTCCTAGTTAATTACTCATTGTGACTCGTTATGTGAACCATTTGTCCTTATTCATTAGTCATTGTAACTCGTTGGTTGAATCATTTTCCCTAGTTCATTAGTCAATGTGACTCGTTGTGTGAATCATTTGTCCTTGTTCATTAGTTATTGTGTCTCTTTTTGTGAATCATTTGTCCTAGTTAATTACTCATTGTGACTCATTGTGCAAATCATTTGTCCTTGTTCATTAGTCCTTGTGACTCCTTGTGTGAATCATTTGTCTTAGTTCATTAGTCATTGTGACTCGTAGTGTGAATCATTTGTCCTTGTTCATTAGTTATTGTGACTCATTGTGTGAATCATTTATTCTTGTTCATTAGTCATTGTGCATCGTTGTGTGAATCATTTGTCCTAGTTAATTAGTCATTGTGACACGTTGTGCGAATCATTTGTCCTTGTTCATTAGTCCTTGTGACTCGTTGTTTGAATCATTTGTCCTTGTTCATTAGTCATTGTGACTCGTTGTGAATCATTTGTCCTTGTAATTAGTCATTGTGACTCGTTATGTGAATAGTCTTTGTGACTCGTTGTGTGAATCATTTGTCCTAGTTAATTACTCATTGTGACTCGTTGTGTGAATCATTTGTCCTTTTTCATTAGTCATTGTGAATTATTTGTCCTAGTTAATTAGTCATTGTGACTTGTTATGTGAATCATTTGTCCTTGTTCATTAGTCCTTGTGACTAGTTGTGTGAATCATTTGTCCTTGTTCATTAGTTATATTGACACGTTGTGTGAATCATTTGTCCTAGTTAATTACTCATTGTGACTCGTTGTGTGAACCATTTGTCCTTATTCATTAGTCATTGTAACTCGTTGTCTGAATCATGTGCCCTAGTTCATTAGTCATTGTGACTCGTTGTGTGAATCATTTGCCTGTTCATTAGTTATTGTGTCTCTTTTTGTGAATCATTTGTCCTAGTTAATTACTCATTGTGACTCGTTGTGCAAATCATTTGTCCTTGTTCATTAGTCCTTGTGACTCGTTCTGTGAATCAATTGTCTTAGTTCATTAGTCATTGTGACTCGTTGTGTGAATCATTTGTCGTTGTTCATTAGTTATTGTGACTCATTGTGTGAATCATTTATTCTTGTTCATTAGTCATTGTGACTCGTAGTGTGAATCATTTGTCCTTGTTCATTAGTCATTGTGAATCATTTGTCCTAGTTAATTAGTCATTGTGACTCGTTGTGTGAATCATTTGTCCTTGTTCATTAGGCCTTGTGACTCGTTGTTTGAATCATTTGTCCTTGTTCATTAGTCATTGTGACTCGTTGTGAATCATTTGTCCTTGTAATTAGTCATTGTGACTCGTTATGTGAATCATTTGTCCTTGTTCATTAGTCCTTGTGACTCATTGTGTGAATCATTTGTCCTAGTTAATTACTCATTGTGACTCGTTGTGTGAATAGTCTTTGTGACTCGTTGTGTGAATCATTTGTCCTAGTTAACTACTCATTGTGACTCGTTGTGTGAATCATTTGTCCTTTTTCATTAGTGATTGTGAATTATTTGTCCTAGTTAATTAGTCATTCTGACTCGTTATGTGAATCATTTGTCCTTGTTCATTAGTCCTTGTGACTCGTTGTGTGAATCATTTGTCCTTGTTTATTAGTTATTATGACACGTTGTGTGAATCATTTGTCCTAGTTAATTACTCATTGTGACTCGTTATGTGAACCATTTGTTCTTATTCATTAGTCATTGTAACTCGTTGTCTGAATCATTTGCCCTAGTTCATTAGTCATTGTGACTCGTTGTGTGAATCATTTGTCCTTGTTCATTAGTTATTGTGTGTCTTTTTGTGAATCATTTCTCCTAGTTAATTACTCATTGTGACTCATTGTGCAAATCATTTGTCCTTGTTCATTAGTCCTTGTGACTCGTTGTGTGAATCATTTGTCTTAGTTCATTAGTCATTGTGACTCGTTGTGGGAATCATTTGTCCTTGTTCATTAGTTATTGTGACTCATTGTGTGAATCATTTATTCTTGTTCATTAGTTATTGTGCATCGTTGTGTGAATCATTTGTCCTAGTTAATTAGTCATTGTGACTCGTTGTGTGAATCATTTGTCCTTGATCATTAGTCCTTGTGACTCGTTGTTTGAATCATTTGTCCTTGTTCATTAGTCATTGTGACTCGTTGTGAATCATTTGTCCTTGTAATTAGTCATTGTGACTCGTTATGTGAATCATTTGTCCTTGTTCATTAGTCCTTGTGACTCATTGTGTGAATCATTTGTCCTAGTTAATTACTCATTGTGACTCGTTGTGTGAATAGTCATTGTGACTCGTTGTGTGAATCATTTGTCGTTGTTCATTAGTTATTGTGACTCATTGTGTGAATCATTTATTCTTGTTCATTAGTCATTGTGACTCGTAGTGTGAATCATTTGTCCTTGTTCATTAGTCATTGTGAATCATTTGTCCTAGTTAATTAGTCATTGTGACTCGTTGTGTGAATCATTTGTCCTTGTTCATTAGGCCTTGTGACTCGTTGTTTGAATCATTTGTCCTTGTTCATTAGTCATTGTGACTCGTTGTGAATCATTTGTCCTTGTAATTAGTCATTGTGACTCGTTATGTGAATCATTTGTCCTTGTTCATTAGTCCTTGTGACTCATTGTGTGAATCATTTGTCCTAGTTAATTACTCATTGTGACTCGTTGTGTGAATAGTCTTTGTGACTCGTTGTGTGAATCATTTGTCCTAGTTAACTACTCATTGTGACTCGTTGTGTGAATCATTTGTCCTTTTTCATTAGTGATTGTGAATTATTTGTCCTAGTTAATTAGTCATTCTGACTCGTTATGTGAATCATTTTTCCTTGTTCATTAGTCCTTGTGACTCGTTGTGTGAATCATTTGTCCTTGTTTATTAGTTATTATGACACGTTATGTGAATCATTTGTCCTAGTTAATTACTCATTGTGACTCGTTATGTGAACCATTTGTTCTTATTCATTAGTCATTGTAACTCGTTGTCTGAATCATTTGCCCTAGTTCATTAGTCATTGTGACTCGTTGTGTGAATCATTTGTCCTTGTTCATTAGTTATTGTGTGTCTTTTTGTGAATCATTTCTCCTAGTTAATTACTCATTGTGACTCATTGTGCAAATCATTTGTCCTTGTTCATTAGTCCTTGTGACTCGTTGTGTGAATCATTTGTCTTAGTTCATTAGTCATTGTGACTCGTTGTGGGAATCATTTGTCCTTGTTCATTAGTTATTGTGACTCATTGTGTGAATCATTTATTCTTGTTCATTAGTTATTGTGCATCGTTGTGTGAATCATTTGTCCTAGTTAATTAGTCATTGTGACTCGTTGTGTGAATCATTTGTCCTTGTTCATTAGTCCTTGTGACTCGTTGTTTGAATCATTTGTCCTTGTTCATTAGTCATTGTGACTCGTTGTGAATCATTTGTCCTTGTAATTAGTCATTGTGACTCGTTATGTGAATCATTTGTCCTTGTTCATTAGTCCTTGTGACTCATTGTGTGAATCATTTGTCCTAGTTAATTACTCATTGTGACTCGTTGTGTGAATAGTCTTTGTGACTCGTTGTGTGAATCATTTGTCCTAGTTAATTACTCATTGTGACTCGTTGTGTGAATCATTTGACCTTTTTCATTAGTCATTGTGAATTATTTGTCCTAGTTAATTAGTCATTGTGACTCGTTATGTGAATCATTTGTCCTTGTTCATTAGTCCTTGTGACTCGTTGTGTGATTCATTTGTCCTTGTTCATTAGTTATATTGACACGTTGTGTGAATCATTTGTCCTAGTTAATTACTCATTGTGACTCGTTGTGTGAACCATTTGTCCTTATTCATTAGTCATTGTAACTCGTTGTCTGAATCATTTGCCCTAGTTCATTAGTCATTGTGACTCGTTGGGTGAATCATTTGTCTGTTCAGTAGTTATTGTGTCTCTTTTTGTGAATCATTTCTCCTAGTTAATTACTCATTGTGATTCGTTGTGCAAATCATTTGTCTTTGTTCATTAGTCCTTGTGACTCGTTGTGTGAATCAATTGTCTTAGTTCATTAGTCATTGTGACTCGTTGTGTGAATCATTTGTCCTTGTTCATTAGTTATTGTGACTCATTGTGTGAATCATTTATTCTTGTTCATTAGTCATTGTGACTCGTAGTGTGAATCATTTGTCCTTGTCCATTAGTCATTGTGAATCATTTGTCCTAGTTAATTAGTCATTGTGACTCGTTGTGTGAATCATTTGTCCTTGTTCATTAGGCCTTGTGACTCGTTGTTTGAATCATTTGTCCTTGTTCATTAGTCATTGTGACTCGTTGTGAATCATTTGTCCTTGTAATTAGTCATTGTGACTCGTTATGTGAATCATTTGTCCTTGTTCATTAGTCCTTGTGACTCATTGTGTGAATCATTTATCCTAGTTAATTACTCATTGTGACTCGTTGTGTGAATAGTCTTTGTGACTCATTGTGTGAATCATTTGTCCTAGTTAATTACTCATTGTGACTCGTTGTGTGAAGAGAATTCAACCGAGGAAGCTCATTTAGAATCCGGTTTTGGACCTTGCACAAGATTGAGGTCTAACATGAATTCCGTCTAAGAAGTCGTGCCTTTTTCCAGCTTGGGACTATTCCTTGGTGAGTTTAGGACGTTTTTGTGTAGGAACTTGTATCCCAAAGCTTTTCTTATCAAGAGTTGCCAAGCAAAACAAAACCGAGTGCAACAAGGACCACGGCTGGAGCATGCTTAGGCTTTTGTGCATTATGTCGCTATCAACATTCCTCTTTTGATCAAACATAGCTCAAGGGCCCTTAGAAGAGTTTTTGCAGCATTGCCAAAGTCTTCCAAGTGAGTCCAAGTGTGCATAAACAAGACTTGAGCTAGTAAACAAGGGATTGTTGTACTATTAGTTTACTTTCTATCTTTTATGCTTTATGTCCTTTTCTTTTCTGATTTCTTGTAAGGTCTTGGCTGCCGTCTTTGGTGTTATTAGCAGCCCCTTTTGAGGCCTTAGGATGCTATCTTAGATGAAGGGAGGAGATTGTCTTGCTTGTCCTATAAACGCAAGCACAACCCTTACCAAAATCAGATTATTTTGAATGAAAAAACCCTAAGAAGCAACCTGCTTTCTTTCTTATTTATCTTTGCTTTGTGCTTGATAAAGCTCCCTAGCTTAGTGCTAGGAGGTTGGATAAGTCCTTTGCTAAGTGCTTGGACGAATCCTAGGCTTAATTCATTGCTTTGTGTTCGAATTAAGTCATACCTTGAGTCCTAAACAAGCTGAGTTTTCTTTGTTTGTCACTTGAGTATTTTCGTGTCAAAACTTGCTCAAATCTGATAGTTTTAGTTCATTGTGTGAATCATTTGTCCTTTTTCATTAGTCATTGTGAATTATTTGTCCTAGTTAATTAGTCATTGTGACTCGTTATGTGAATCATTTGTCCTTGTTCATTAGTCCTTGTGACTCGTTGTGTGAATCATTTGTCCTTGTTCATTAGTTATATTGACACGTTGTGTGAATCATTTGTCCTAGTTAATTACTCATTGTGACTCGTTGTGTGAACCATTTGTCCTTATTCATTAGTCATTGTAACTCGTTGTCTGAATCATTTGCCCTAGTTCATTAGTCATTGTGACTCGTTGTGTGAATCATTTGTCCTTGTTCATTAGTTATTGTGTCTCTTTTTGTGAATCATTTGTCCTAATTAATTACTCATTGTGACTCGTTGTGCAAATAATTTGTCCTTGCTCAATAGTCCTTGTGACTCGTTGTGTGAATCAATTGTCTTAGTTCATTAGTCATTGTGACTCGTTGTGTGAATCATTTGTCCTTGTTCATTAGTTATTGTGACTCATTGTGTGAATCATTTATTCTTGTTCATTAGTCATTGTGACTCGTAGTGTGAATCATTTGTCCTTGTTCATTAGTCATTGTGAATCATTTGTCCTAGTTAATTAGTCATTGTGACTCGTTGTGTGAATCATTTGTCCTTGTTCATTAGGCCTTGTGACTCATTGTGTGAATCAATTGTCTTAGTTCATTAGTCATTGTGACTCGTTGTGTGAATCATTTGTCCTTGTTCATTAGTTATTGTGACTCATTGTGTGAATCATTTATTCTTGTTCATTAGTCATTGTGACTCGTAGTGTGAATCATTTGTCCTTGTTCATTAGTCATTGTGAATCATTTGTCCTAGTTAATTAGTCATTGTGACTCGTTGTGTGAATCATTTGTCCTTGTTCATTAGTCCTTGTGACTCGTTGTTTGAATCATTTGTCCTTGTTCATTAGTCATTGTGACTCGTTGTGAATCATTTGTCCTTGTAATTAGTCATTGTGACTCGTTATGTGAATCATTTGTTCTTGTTCATTAGTCCTTGTGACTCATTGTGTGAATCATTTGTCCTAGTTAATTACTCATTGTGACTCGTTGTGTGAATAGTCTTTGTGACACATTGTGTGAATCATTTGTCCTAGTTAATTACTCATTGTGACTCGTTGCGTGAATCATTTGTCCTTTTTCATTAGTCATTGTGAATTATTTGTCCTAGTTAATTAGTCATTGTGACTCGTTATGTGAATCATTTGTCCTTGTTCATTAGTCCTTGTGACTCGTTGTGTGAATCATTTGTCCTTGTTCATTAGTTATATTGACACGTTGTGTGAATCATTTGTCCTAGTTAATTACTCATTGTGACTCGTTGTGTGAACCATTTGTCCTTATTCATTAGTCATTGTAACTCGTTGTCTGAATCATTTACCCTAGTTCATTAGTCATTGTGACTCGTTGTGTGAATCATTTGTCCTTGTTCATTAGTTATTGTGTCTCTTTTTGTGAATCATTTGTCCTAGTTAATTACTCATTGTGACTCGTTGTGCAAATCATTTGTCCTTGTTCATTAGTCCTATTGACTCGTTGTGTGAATCAATTGTCTTAGTTCATTAGTCATTGCGACTCGTTGTGTGAATCATTTGTCGTAGTTAAATACGCATTGTGACTCGTTGTGTGAATCATTTGTCCTAGTTAATTAGTCATTGTGACTCATTATGTGAATCATTTGTCCTTGTTCATTAGTCATTATGACTCATTGTGTGAATCATTTTTCCTTGTTCATTAGTCATTGTGAATCGTTGTGTGAATCATTTGTCCTAGTTAATTAGTCATTGTGACTCATTATGTGAATCATTTATCCTTGTTCATTTGTCCTTGTGAGAATCATTTGTCCTAGTTAATTAGTCATTGTGACTCGTTGTGTGAATCATTTGTCCTTGTTCAATAGTTTTTCTGACTTTGTGTGAATCTTTTATCCTAGTTAATTACTCATTGTGACTCATTGTGTGAATCATTTGTCCTTTTTCATTAGTCATTGTGCATCGTTGTGTAAATCATTTGTCCTAGTTAATTAGTCATTGTGACTCGTTATGTGAATCATTTGTCCTTGTTCATTAGTCCTTGTGACTCGTTGTTTGAATCATTTGTCCTTGTTCATTAGTCATTGTGACTCGTTGTAAATCATTTGACCTAGTTAATTAGTCATTGTGACTCGTTATGTGAATCATTTGTCCTTGTGACTCATTGTGTGAATCATTTGTCCTAGTTAAGTACTCATTGGGACTCGTTGTGTGAATAGTCATTGTGACTCGTTGTGTGAATCATTTGTCCTAGTTAATTACTCATTGTGACTTGTTGTGTGAATCATTTGTTCTTTTTCATTAGTCATTATGAATCATTTGTCCTAGTTAATTAGTCATTGTGACTCGTTATGTGAATCATTTGTCCTTGTTCATTAGTCCTTGTGACTTGTTGTGTGAATCATTTGTCCTTGTTCATTAGTTATTATGACACGTTGTGTGAATCATTTGTCCTAGTTAATTACTCATTGTGACTCGTTATGTGAACCATTTGTCCTTATTCATTAGTCATTGTAACTCGTTGTCTGAATCATTTGCCCTAGTTCATTAGTCATTGTGACTCGTTGTGTGAATCATTTGTCGTTGTTCATTAGTTATTTTGTCTCTTTTTGTGAATCATTTGTCCTAGTTAATTACTCATTGTGACTCATTGTGCAAATCATTTGTCCTTGTTCATTAGTCCTTGTGACTTGTTGTGTGAATCATTTGTCTTAGTTCATTAGTCATTGTGACTCGTTGTGTGAATCATTTGTCCTTGTTCATTAGTTATTGTGACTCATTGTGTGAATCATTTATTCTTGTTCATTAGTCATTGTGCATCGTTGTGTGAATCATTTGTCCTAGTTAATTAGTCATTGTGACTCGTTGTGTGAATCATTTGTCCTTGTTCATTAGTCCTTGTGACTCGTTGTTTGAATCATTTGTCCTTGTTCATTAGTCATTGTGACTCGTTGTGAATCATTTGTCCTTGTAATTAGTCATTGTGACTCGTTATGTGAATCATTTGTCCTTGTTCATTAGTCCTTGTGACTCATTGTGTGAATCATTTGTCCTAGTTAATTACTCATTGTGACTCGTTGTGTGAATCATTTGTCCATTTTCATTAGTCATTGTGAATTATTTGTCCTAGTTAATTACTCATTGTGACTCGTTGTGCAAATCATTTGTCCTTGTTCATTAGTCCTTGTGACTCATTGTGTGAATCATTTGTCCTAGTTAATTACTCATTGTGACTCGTTGTGTGAATAGTCTTTGTGACTCGTTGTGTGAATCATTTGTCCTAGTTAATTACTCATTGTGACTCGTTGTGTGAATCATTTGTCCTTGTTCATTAGTCATTGTGACTCGTTGTGAATCATTTGTCCTTGTAATTAGTCATTGTGACTCGTTATGTGAATCATTTGTCCTTGTTCATTAGTCCTTGTGACTCATTGTGTGAATCATTTGTCCTAGTTAATTACTCATTGTGACTCGTTGTGTGAATAGTCTTTGTGACTCGTTGTGTGAATCATTTGTCCTAGTTAATTACTCATTGTGACTCGTTGTGTGAATCATTTGTCCTTTTTCATTAGTCATTGTGAATTATTTGTCCTAGTTAATTAGTCATTGTGACTCGTTATGTGAATCATTTGTCCTTGTTCATTAGTCCTTGTGACTCGTTGTGTGAATCATTTGTCCTTGTTCATTAGTTATTATGACACGTTGTGTGAATCATTTGTCCTAGTTAATTACTCATTGTGACTCGTTGTGTGATCCATTTGTCCTTATTCATTAGTCATTGTAACTCGTTGTCTGAATCATTTGCCCTAGTTCATTAGTCATTGTGACTCGTTGTGTGAATCATGTTTTCATTAGTTATTGTGTCTCTTTTGGTGAATCATTTGTCCTAGTTAATTACTCATTGTCACTCGTTCTGCAAATCATTTGTCCTTGTTCATTAGTCCTTGTGACTCATTGTGTGAATCATTTGTCCTAGTTAATTACTCATTGTGACTCGTTGTGTGAATAGTCTTTGTGACTCGTTGTGTGAATCATTTGTCCTAGTTAATTACTCATTGTGACTCGTTGTGTGAATCATTTGTCCTTTTTCATTAGTCATTGTGAATTATTTGTCCTAGTTAATTAGTCATTGTGACTCAGTATGTGAATTATTTGTCCTTGTTCATTAGTCCTTGTGACTCGTTGTGTGAATCATTTGTCCTTGTTCATTAGTTATATTGACACGTTGTGTGAATCATTTGTCCTAGTTAATTACTCATTGTGAGTCGTTGTGTGAACCATTTGTCCTTATTCATTAGTCATTGTAACTCGTTGTCTGAATCATTTGCCCTAGTTCATTAGTCATTGTGACTCGTTGTGTGAATCATGTTTTCATTAGTTATTGTGTCTCTTTTTGTGAATCATTTGTCCTAGTTAATTACTCATTGTGACTCGTTGTGCAAATCATTTGTCCTTGTTCATTAGTCCTTGTGACTCGTTGTGTGAATCATTTGTCTGTTCATTAGTTATTGTGTCTCTTTTGGTGAATCATTTGTCCTAGTTAATTACTCATTGTGACTCGTTGTGCAAATCATTTGTCCTTGTTCATTAGTCCTTGTGACTCATTGTGTGAATCATTTGTCCTAGTTAATTACTCATTGTGACTCGTTGTGTGAATAGTCTTTGTGACTCGTTGTGTGAATCATTTGTCCTAGTTAATTACTCATTGTGACTCGTTGTGTGAATCATTTGTCCTTGTTCATTAGTCAATGTGACTCGTTGTGAATCATTTGTCCTTGTAATTAGTCATTGTGACTCGTTATGTGAATCATTTGTCCTTGTTCATTAGTCCTTGTGACTCATTGTGTGAATCATTTGTCCTAGTTAATTACTCATTGTGACTCGTTGTGTGAATAGTCTTTGTGACTCGTTGTGTGAATCATTTGTCCTAGTTAATTACTCATTGTGACTCGTTGTGTGAATCATTTGTCCTTTTTCATTAGTCATTGTGAATTATTTGTCCTAGTTAATTAGTCATTGTGACTCGTTATGTGAATCATTTGTCCTTGTTCATTAGTCCTTGTGACTCGTTGTGTGAATCATTTGTCCTTGTTCATTAGTTATTATGACACGTTGTGTGAATCATTTGTCCTAGTTAATTACTCATTGTGACTCGTTGTGTGAACCATTTGTCCTTATTCATTAGTCATTGTAACTCGTTGTCTGAATCATTTGCCCTAGTTCATTAGTCATTGTGACTCGTTGTGTGAATCATGTTTTCATTAGTTATTGTGTCTCTTTTGGTGAATCATTTGTCCTAGTTAATTACTCATTGTGACTCGTTCTGCAAATCATTTGTCCTTGTTCATTAGTCCTTGTGACTCGTTGTGTGAATCAATTGTCTTAGTTCATTAGTCATTGTGACTCGTTGTGTGAATCATTTGTCCTTGTTCATTAGTTATTGTGACTCATTGTGTGAATCATTTATTCTTGTTCATTAGTCATTGTGACTCGTAGTTTGAATCATTTGTCCTTGTAATTAGTCATTGTGACTCGTTATGTGAATTATTTGTCCTTGTTAATTAGTACTTGTGACTCATTGTGTGAATCATTTGTCCTAGTTAATGACTCATTGTGACTCGTTGTGTGAATAGTCTTTGTGACTCGTTGTGTGAATCATTTGTCCTAGTTAATTACTCATTGTGACTCGTTGTGTGAATCATTTGTCCTTTTTCATTAGTCATTGTGAATTATTTGTCCAAGTTAATTAGTCATTGTGACTCAGTATGTGAATTATTTGTCCTTGTTCATTAGTCCTTGTGACTCGTTGTGTGAATCATTTGTCTGTTCATTAGTTATTGTGTCTCTTTTGGTGAATCATTTGTCCTAGTTAATTACTCATTGTGACTCGTTGTGCAAATCATTTGTCCTTGTTCATTAGTCCTTGTGACTCATTGTGTGAATCATTTGTCCTAGTTAATTACTCATTGTGACTCGTTGTGTGAATAGTCTTTGTGACTCGTTGTGTGAATCATTTGTCCTAGTTAATTACTCATTGTGACTCGTTGTGTGAATCATTTGTCCTTGTTCATTAGTCATTGTGACTCGTTGTGAATCATTTGTCCTTGTAATTAGTCATTGTGACTCGTTATGTGAATCATTTGTCCTTGTTCATTAGTCCTTGTGACTCATTGTGTGAATCATTTGTCCTAGTTAATTACTCATTGTGACTCGTTGTGTGAATAGTCTTTGTGACTCGTTGTGTGAATCATTTGTCCTAGTTAATTACTCATTATGACTCGTTGTGTGAATCATTTGTCCTTTTTCATTAGTCATTGTGAATTATTTGTCCTAGTTAATTAGTCATTGTGACTCGTTATGTGAATCATTTGTCCTTGTTCATTAGTCCTTGTGACTCGTTGTGTGAATCATTTGTCCTTGTTCATTAGTTATTATGACACGTTGTGTGAATCATTTGTCCTAGTTAATTACTCATTGTGACTCGTTGTGTGAACCATTTGTCCTTATTCATTAGTCATTGTAACTCGTTGTCTGAATCATTTGCCCTAGTTCATTAGTCATTGTGACTCGTTGTGTGAATCATGTTTTCATTAGTTATTGTGTCTCTTTTGGTGAATCATTTGTCCTAGTTAATTACTCATTGTGACTCGTTCTGCAAATCATTTGTCCTTGTTCATGAAGGAAATGTAGATTCATATACATACTAACATACTCATATATGTCGAAATTAATTTGTCATAAAATTAAAACGGATTTTATGCATGCAAACATTAATAAAAGAGAAGAGAAATAATGTCCTTACATTCAATATTTAATTTATATTGGGCACAAAAGAGATCACCTTTCTCTCTTGTTCTTGAGCTATTCCAATGGATGAACAAGATCTAAGTAGAAGATCTCTCCCCAAGCTTTATACCCAAGGCTTAACACTTAATCTAATTAATATTATAAATACTAGTATAATATTAATCTAGTGAAAATTGAACCAAAACTTTTATAAAACACTCATATGTTTCGGTTTTTGTGAGAGAGGAAGAGAGGATTTTTCTTCTCACTAGAACTCTATGTTTTGGATGATGGAATTTGAATTAATAATAATACTACACTTAGTATATTATTAGGTAAAATTATAAGAAAAACAATGATAGTTTTTCTTCCCAAAAAACGTGTAAGAGGAGTGCTATTGGGGAGCCAATGCATGGTAAATTTGTTCTTCACAATGAACCATAGGCTTGCATGGCTAGTGACTAGTGCAATCATCATGCCTTCCACTAATTACAATCAATATATAATTAGCTCAATAACCCTCTAATTTTCGGCCCACTTAATAATATGGATTCCATATTATTTTTGTCAATTGTCAATATGTCACATGTCATATGTGACATAAATTTGTTATGTATTTTTAACATATTAAAAATCAACGTATTAATAAAAAATACGTCACATACAAAAATCGACTTAGTAATTTCATAATTACTTGTGCCAAAATATTTTACCATTTATAAATCACAACAGATTGTATTTATAATAATTCATTCAATTTAATTGTTACATTAAACAATTATTTCATCCGAGTAATGATACAATTCAATTACTCAGGCCGTATCTTATTTAATCACATTTCAATATGATACGTAAATTTTACTTCCAAAATCGTCCGTCAATTTTCAAGTAATTTAATTAACTCGCAACATTATACGATTAATTAAATAATCAATTAAGAGTGTTGCCCTTTAGGTATGACCTAGGGGTCAATCGATCACCACCGTCACACGACAAGAATGTCAAACTCTAGTCAACCAATCATTACCGATATATGTTGACCGGTTTTGATAGAATAATATTACTTCCCAATTGTATTCTTTAAAATGAGATTTAACAATGATATTTAAATCATATGATCACACTATTGTTGAGGACACATTTCCCAACAATCTCCCACTTGTCCTCGACAAGTGTGCGTCACCAATTCTCTTGTCCTATTACTATCTCCCACTCAATGCAAGGTGTCTTTCAGGTCGATTTGCAAGTGATCATATCGAGAGTGGTTTCCTCGATCTGGAGAATAACTGATTGACCGGATTTATCCACTCTGGATACCTTCCGAGCGTGGCCACGCATTTCCAGTTCATTACTCCTCGAGTGGCCCTGAGATATTGTTTTAACCCTGACAAGGGGGTGGACAATTCCTATCGCACTCATTCCCTTCGACTAGCCACAGCCATCATAACCCAAAATATGCCCATTTGACCCCATTTACGAAGGTCGTAGTAACACAAATCAAAGTTAATCAAATCGAGCCATCTTAGGTGAATAGTCTTTAGTCAAAAGAATCGACTCATTTGAATACTATAGCAGCTCTCGCCACGACCAGGCTATATAAATTTGCCAGAACTCTATAAGCGGTCATAAGGCCCGACAAAACGTTCCTAACGATCACTTTCCGCCTATGTGATCGACTAGTCATCTCACATGACTCTATGGCACTTGAACTTGCCATCAATCGCATCACACTCTAGTTACTTCGAGACGTCACCTCATACAAGTAACTATGGGCAAATACAATGTTAATCCGTGTTCACTTTAACGGGGTTCAATTGTCTCCACAACCCGTTTGGATGTAACAAAGTATAATAAAAGAGTTTTAAAATAAAACTCGAACGACAAATGCGATTATCACACATGAATAGTCAATGCCCGATTACTATTTCATGTTCTATAATCCGATTTGATCTTGTACGTAGTTGTTCATTTCAATTCAATTGAAATGACATGACTCATCATGTTTAGCCTTTGGGAAGGCTTTGGTTAGTAGGTTTTATCAACTTCTTGTACCTTACTCAACCTTACTACATATTCGTTTTCCTTTGTAATGTATACATTTGCATCACAACACTTTCGAGCACGTGTCGAGATCCAATCAAGACATAGGCCCTCTTAGCCTAAGAATAGCTCCCACTGTTTTCACAGTGTGCGGGACTCATCCTCTTGCACATCTCATGATTGCAAGTGTACTCAATTTCCGTTATATATATCTCTCATTGTTCTTTATTGCCTAGAACGATTCTAGAAAATCTACTTCTTAATTATCATAGCCACAATGGTATCTTAACCATCCTAATGTGTTTTGATTATGGTTTTGTTAGAAACCATGCGCAATCTCAATTGTCAATTGTCACTTGTGTAACACCCTTACACAAAATTGCATCATAAACACTTTTCTTTACTTCCTTAATGCTTCTGCAAGCACTTAAGGGTAATCTTTATATACTAGGTAAAGATTACTTAAATTCGATTTTGAAAACAATTCATCATACTCAAAGTATATGAAGTGTTATACATCATTACTCATTTAATTGATTCGGCAGCGGAAGCAAATGAAAACAATCAAATATGTTCAATTTAATTGAACTAGTCATGAATCTTATCAACATAAGACTTCTTACTGACGCTAATATCATGTGGATTTATCTTCATAAATCCGGATATTCAAGATGTATTATAATACTCCAAAAGTCTTGAATCATTCTCAATGATCAATATGTCATCCACATATCGGACTAATTAAAATTTCCGTAACTCCCACTAAACTTCATGTATAAACACAACTTCTCGACTTATCGAGAAATGTTTTATCACATGATCCAAAAATGTTGATTCCAACTCATTGATGTCCTACTTAAGACCCTCTCTTAAGTTTCACATTATCTTAGGATTGCAAGAATCTTCAAAACTCAAGACATGTATTGAATACATTCCTTCTATTGAAGAAGTGGGTTTTAGATTCACTTGCTATGTATTTCATAACCTCATAATGAAACACAATCCCTAAGAAGATCCAAATAGACTTAAGCATTTCAATTAGTGCAAAACCCTTTGCAACCAATCAAACTTTGAAATCTCTCTTTATTAGTGCAAAACCCTTTGCAACTAATCAAGCCTTTTTATTTCGGATTTTCATGGCTCTAAGCCTTATATTGAGTTGTGACTTAATCACTCTTATGTAAGTCATATGTTCATTACTTTCCAGAAGTAATCAATCTTGAATCAAACAATTTCTTTGTAAGTTATAAGCTCTTTACTTTCTTAAAAGTAACATGAATTCATCATTTTTAACAAGTGACGAATTTTAACCTCCTAGGTTTTGAAGAAACAATGTCTTACACAAAACGTCTCATGTAGCCAAGAAAGACCAGTTTCTTGCGACAACGTTTTACACAAAACATCTCACGTAGCCAAGAAAGACTAGTTTCTTGCGACATAACATCTTTGTGGCTCTTTGAATAATTTCTCCCACTCTGTCTTCTAAAAATAAACTTGTATTTTAGAAAGACAGCTTCATGAGCCGCAAACCCGTCGTGCTCGTGATTATTGAAAGGGAAAAATGAGCATCTGTTTCTTGTGAAAACTTACAAACATGGTACCTTTACCATTTCATATCTCATATGATTCGTTTTAGTGGAAAAATAATTTAGACAAAAATGATAAAATCCCCAAAAGGATCAAGTAACTCAAAGTAACTTGATTGAAATCCAAACCATATCGAATAGCGTTTGATTTCTTGTCTAATCACACATTATTCCATGATGCGTGCTAAGAGAGATTAACTTGTGATACTATATCACATTTCCTTTGGCTTATATCAAAGTCTTCACTTTGATAATCCCATCACGACTAAATCGTGATTCCTTGAACTTTTGAACTTCTTCAAAGATTTCTCAATTTACCTTATTAAGTGAACACACTAGTGTCAACTTAAATCGTTGGTAAAAGAAAATGATCAACCTATTTTGGATCAATGATTTACAATCTCGATCTCCTTTTTCAAACAAAAGGCACGAGACATCTTGCTTTGAATACAAGATACGCATATACCATTAACAATCTAATGGTTTCAAGAGTACTCGATAACTCTTTGCGTTCATCATTCCAAAATTTAAGGTTTAATCTTGGGTTACCAATTTTGAGTCTTGCATCATCTTCATGATATATCATTCTAGTTTGGTTTAGAATATAATCATTTTGATGATGGGCTAGCCATACATCAAATCATGGTGTATAGGGTCACAAAAGTGAAACCTCTTTTGTATCTTAACAAATTTGTATTCTTATTTAGAGTTTATGTACTTAATAGTCACAATTAAGTACCACTCCAAATCCAAAAACTAGATTGAGTACACAATTACTCTATCTCTCGACATTATTGATGCTAGTTGTCATATTCTAATCATCATATGTATCAAACATAATGATGAAAACCTCCACTGGTTTCTAATATTGACGAAGTAGTACTAGCAAAATTTGTGTTTAATCAAATAAACATTTTTAAAGAAGAATGTCCCATTAGATGTCCCACAACTAACTTGTTGATTCTTCAATAATTTGGGGTAGTTTCCTTTCCCGTGTCCAACATTTTAAGACAATGGAAACTTTATCGGTCGGGATTGATAGGTTTAGTATCGTTATTCTCAACAACTTTACCTTTAACATTACCTTGTATCAATTCCATTATTATCTTTACTTCTTGAACCTCGTTCTCATCTTAACGGTTTAAGAGAATGCTCCCACTCATTTCAATGAGTCTTTGCTTTGAGAAGCAAAATTGAATTCATGAAGATTACTCTTCATTTGTTCGTTTTAGTCTTAAAAACTTTCATTGAAGTGGTTGCGTTATTTTGGTCAATTACGAATTCTTGACAAAACTAATTACCAAAACAATTTTATCGCTTCGATGTACTTAATGCATTTAAGTACATGGAAAAACAATCCATTGCAAGTAGATGTGTTAGTCAAGAATCAAAAACCTGTTTGATAATGAATAACTTTTATCTATACTCTTTACAAGAGATCCTTAGCAATGGTTCATTTGAGGTTTTAGAAGCAAATTCATATTTGTCTTTAGTTACGAAATTTTAATGGAGATTTGAATCAAAAACGAAATGATATCGTATATGAATTGTGGTAAAGAAATAGAACAATATAATAACGGAATAGTGGAAAAAAAAACTTAACATTTATCGTTTTATTAATACTTGGTAAAACAAGTATAGCATTTACATAGTGACCTCTACCCAACTATGATAAATGATTCCAAGATCCAAATTCATATTAACTTGGGCACGGTAGGGCCGATTCATCCCTTATCAATATAACTCGGTGGATTAACTCTTAATCGATTCTACTTTTAGAACTCTTGGTCGATAAAATTACTCTAATAATTATCTATAGCCCAAAACACATCCGACAAGGGCACGGTAGGGCCGATACATCCCTTATCAAAAACTTTTGTTGAGTTCAATCCAAATTTCGAATAAATGTGTCCATGATCCAAATCCACATCAACTCGGGCACGGTAGGGCCGATTCATCCCTTATCAACATGAATTCGGTGGATTAACATTCATCACCCACTTCCCCTACGTAACAAGGTTTGTACCCCGGTAGGGCCGAGCGCACTCCCTCGCGAAATAGGTTTTCATGGTTTCTACTATTTGGTAAGGCTATGTCTCAATTAATTGTTTTAGCGAGAGGTCATGTCAATTTATTATCTATCACGTTTTAAGTGAACTAAAGCGGTGAACTACGATAATTCTAATTGACACGGTCGATAAACTCGATAAAATGACAATGCATGTTTAGTTATGGCGATTTAGCGATGCATGTGACATAAAATAAAATGCAAGCATAAAAGTAAATAAATCCTAGTATGGCCTTTCCTAAAATAGAAAAACTATTAATCTATTACATATTCGGAAACCAACTCCATTGGTCCCTTGAACTTCGGTTGTGGCACGCATCTCGAGGTAACACCGTCTTTATGTATCCCCATTCTTGAAGAAATCCGTCTATTGGAACTCCGGAATGAATAAAATTACATAATAAATTACATAATTTCCTATTATACATTAGTAACTAAAATAAAATAAATCTATTAAATATTACAAAACGGTGATACGAGATCACAATAAAAATTACAACCGAATCGATATTCCCATACATTTCGGGAAATACCAATTAAAAATCTAAGGCCATACTAAGTAAAATTACATAATTAAAATTATGACAATCATAAAGGAAAAATGCAGCATTATAATATGTATGAACATGCTCAATTTTTATGCTAAATCGCCTTTTAATTAGCCAATATCATATATTACTCGGTTTTTACGGATTTGCGTGATTTCAACATTTTATAATCACAAAGATACATAAACTCATATTTATGCATAAGTTAATTACCCTAACCTCTTAGGACTCAAAATATAGTCTTCACTAATAATTTGAACATAATTAACTTTTACTTACAAAATTGTTCATAAATGGGCCAAAAATACAAAATTAAGCTATTAAACTTCAAATAAATCCAAAAATTCCAAATAAATTCAAAATTTGAAATTTAAATTCATGAACATTCTGGAAAAATTCCATGACACTCATAATGTTCAAAATCTTAGGTTAAAAATTTCGAAAATTTTCCGGAAAAACAATGTTGCGGTTTATCGATATTTAATAAAATAATCATAAAAACATGGAAAAATTATTTTCACTAACTTTTCAATTTTAGATCTGAAAAAATGACTAAAATGCAACATTAGACGTTTTTCCTAAGTCATAGAATATATTTTATTAATTTTCACTAATAATGTCACTATTTATGTCATTTTTCTTCAAAAATTCATAAATCATGCTAAAAGACTTCTTTATAGCCAATTATTTTACACACATCTTGTAAAATTGCATGTGACAACATATAAATTTTCTATGACCAGATTCGAAATTTAACTCATATTAACCTATTTTTCTCTTAAATCCATATTTAATAATGAAAAATTCATTTTTCGAGCATAACAAGTGCAAAAATTATGAAAAATTACAGGTTATCTCAAAATAATATGTGTGACAACATATCCAAAAACCAACTTAAAATTCGAAGTATAGCTAATTTTCGACCAAAAATGACATTTTTACTCATAAAATCACATTTAAATGCCATTATTATTAAATATGAACAATAAAAATCCGAAAAATTAACCAAAATATCCTAAAACACTTTAGGACCAGAAATATTAACATGCATGTAATTATTTCGTGATATATCATAATAACACAAATTTTACAAGTTTTATTTTGTTATTCATATAACTCGGAAAAACTTTTAACCAATTTGCATGCAAACAACCGTGGCTCTTGATACCGATTGAAGGAAATGTAGATTCATATACATACTAACATACTCATATATGTCGAAATTAATTTGTCA
This sequence comes from Silene latifolia, assembly GCF_048544455.1. NCBI lineage: Eukaryota > Viridiplantae > Streptophyta > Magnoliopsida > Caryophyllales > Caryophyllaceae > Silene > Silene latifolia. The sequence goes on from NW_027413125.1 coordinate 1,469,007, forward strand.
TAAAATTAAAACGGATTTTATGCATGCAAACATTAATAAAAGAGAAGAGAAATAATGTCCTTACATTCAATATTTCGGCTATATTGGGCACAAAAGAGATCACCTTTCTCTCTTGTTCTTGAGCTATTCCAATGGATGAACAAGATCTAAGTAGAAGATCTCTCCCCAAGCTTTATACCCAAGGCTTAACACTTAATCTAATTAATATTATAAATACTAGTATAATATTAATCTAGTGAAAATTGAACCAAAACTTTTATAAAACACTCATATGTTTCGGTTTTTGTGAGAGAGGAAGAGAGGATTTTTCTTCTCACTAGAACTCTATGTTTTGGATGATGGAATTTGAATTAATAATAATACTACACTTAGTATATTATTAGGTAAAATTATAAGAAAAACAATGATAGTTTTTCTTCCCAAAAAACGTGTAAGAGGAGTGCTATTGGGGAGCCAATGCATGGTAAATTTGTTCTTCACAATGAACCATAGGCTTGCATGGCTAGTGACTAGTGCAATCATCATGCCTTCCACTAATTACAATCAATATATAATTAGCTCAATAACCCTCTAATTTTCGGCCCACTTAATAATATGGATTCCATATTATTTTTGTCAATTGTCAATATGTCACATGTCATATGTGACATAAATTTGTTATGTATTTTTAACATATTAAAAATCAACGTATTAATAAAAAATACGTCACATACAAAAATCGACTTAGTAATTTCATAATTACTTGTGCCAAAATATTTTACCATTTATAAATCACAACAGATTGTATTTATAATAATTCATTCAATTTAATTGTTACATTAAACAATTATTTCATCCGAGTAATGATACAATTCAATTACTCAGACCGTATCTTATTTAATCACATTTCAATATGATACGTAAATTTTACTTCCAAAATCGTCCGTCAATTTTCAAGTAATTTAATTAACTCGCAACATTATACGATTAATTAAATAATCAATTAAGAGTGTTGCCCTTTAGGTATGACCTAGGGGGTCAACTGATCACCACCGTCACACGAATAAAGAATAATGTCAAACTCTAGTCACCAATCATTACCGATATATGTTGACCGGTTAAGATAACAATATTACTTCCCAATTGTATTCTTTAAAATGAGATTTAACAATGATATTTAAATCATATGATCGCACTATTGTTGAGGACACATTTCCCAACAGTTCATTAGTCCTTGTGACTCATTGTGTGAATCATTTGTCCTAGTTAATTACTCATTGTGACTCGTTGTGTGAATAGTCTTTGTGACTCGTTGTGTGAATCATTTGTCCTAGTTAATTACTCATTGTGACTCGTTGTGTGAATCATTTGTCCTTTTTCATTAGTCATTGTGAATTATTTGTCCTAGTTAATTAGTCATTGTGACTCAGTATGTGAATTATTTGTCCTTGTTCATTAGTCCTTGTGACTCGTTGTGTGAATCATTTGTCCTTGTTCATTAGTTATATTGACACGTTGTGTGAATCATTTGTCCTAGTTAATTACTCATTGTGAGTCGTTGTGTGAACCATTTGTCCTTATTCATTAGTCATTGTAACTCGTTGTCTGAATCATTTGCCCTAGTTCATTAGTCATTGTGACTCGTTGTGTGAATCATGTTTTCATTAGTTATTGTGTCTCTTTTTGTGAATCATTTGTCCTAGTTAATTACTCATTGTGACTCGTTGTGCAAATCATTTGTCCTTGTTCATTAGTCCTTGTGACTCGTTGTGTGAATCATTTGTCTGTTCATTAGTTATTGTGTCTCTTTTGGTGAATCATTTGTCCTAGTTAATTACTCATTGTGACTCGTTGTGCAAATCATTTGTCCTTGTTCATTAGTCCTTGTGACTCATTGTGTGAATCATTTGTCCTAGTTAATTACTCATTGTGACTCGTTGTGTGAATAGTCTTTGTGACTCGTTGTGTGAATCATTTGTCCTAGTTAATTACTCATTGTGACTCGTTGTGTGAATCATTTGTCCTTGTTCATTAGTCATTGTGACTCGTTGTGAATCATTTGTCCTTGTAATTAGTCATTGTGACTCGTTATGTGAATCATTTATCCTTGTTCATTAGTCCTTGTGACTCATTGTGTGAATCATTTGTCCTAGTTAATTACTCATTGTGACTCGTTGTGTGAATAGTCTTTGTGACTCGTTGTGTGAATCATTTGTCCTAGTTAATTACTCATTGTGACTCGTTGTGTGAATCATTTGTCCTTTTTCATTAGTCATTGTGAATTATTTGTCCTAGTTAATTAGTCATTGTGACCCGTTATGTGAATCATTTGTCCTTGTTCATTAGTCCTTGTGACTCGTTGTGTGAATCATTTGTCCTTGTTCATTAGTTATTATGACACGTTGTGTGAATCATTTGTCCTAGTTAATTACTCATTGTGACTCGTTGTGTGAACCATTTGTCCTTATTCATTAGTCATTGTAACTCGTTGTCTGAATCATTTGCCCTAGTTCATTAGTCATTGTGACTCGTTGTGTGAATCATGTTTTCATTAGTTATTGTGTCTCTTTTGGTGAATCATTTGTCCTAGTTAATTACTCATTGTCACTCGTTCTGCAAATCATTTGTCCTTGTTCATTAGTCCTTGTGACTCGTTGTGTGAATCAATTGTCTTAGTTCATTAGTCATTGTGACTCGTTGTGTGAATCATTTGTCCTTGTTCATTAGTTATTGTGACTCATTGTGTGAATCATTTATTCTTGTTCATTAGTCAGTGTGACTCGTAGTGTGAATCATTTGTCCTTGTAATTAGTCATTGTGACTCGTTATGTGAATTATTTGTCCTTGTTAATTAGTCCTTGTGACTCATTGTGTAAATCATTTGTCCTAGTTAATGACTCATTGTGACTCGTTGTGTGAATAGTCTTTGTGACTCGTTGTGTGAATCATTTGTCCTAGTTAATTACTCATTGTGACTCGTTGTGTGAATCATTTGTCCTTTTTCATTAGTCATTGTGAATTATTTGTCCTAGTTAATTAGTCATTGTGACTCAGTATGTGAATTATTTGTCCTTGTTCATTAGTCCTTGTGACTCGTTGTGTGAATCATTTGTCTGTTCATTAGTTATTGTGTCTCTTTTGGTGAATCATTTGTCCTAGTTAATTACTCATTGTGACTCGTTGTGCAAATCATTTGTCCTTGTTCATTAGTCCTTGTGACTCATTGTGTGAATCATTTGTCCTAGTTAATTACTCATTGTGACTCGTTGTGTGAATAGTCTTTGTGACTCGTTGTGTGAATCATTTGTCCTAGTTAATTACTCATTGTGACTCGTTGTGTGAATCATTTGTCCTTGTTCATTAGTCATTGTGACTCGTTGTGAATCATTTGTCCTTGTAATTAGTCATTGTGACTCGTTATGTGAATCATTTGTCCTTGTTCATTAGTCCTTGTGACTCATTGTGTGAATCATTTGTCCTAGTTAATTACTCATTGTGACTCGTTGTGTGAATAGTCTTTGTGACTCGTTGTGTGAATCATTTGTCCTAGTTAATTACTCATTATGACTCGTTGTGTGAATCATTTGTCCTTTTTCATTAGTCATTGTGAATTATTTGTCCTAGTTAATTAGTCATTGTGACTCGTTATGTGAATCATTTGTCCTTGTTCATTAGTCCTTGTGACTCGTTGTGTGAATCATTTGTCCTTGTTCATTAGTTATTATGACACGTTGTGTGAATCATTTGTCCTAGTTAATTACTCATTGTGACTCGTTGTGTGAACCATTTGTCCTTATTCATTAGTCATTGTAACTCGTTGTCTGAATCATTTGCCCTAGTTCATTAGTCATTGTGACTCGTTGTGTGAATCATGTTTTCATTAGTTATTGTGTCTCTTTTGGTGAATCATTTGTCCTAGTTAATTACTCATTGTGACTCGTTCTGCAAATCATTTGTCCTTGTTCATTAGTCCTTGTGACTCATTGTGTGAATCATTTGTCCTAGTTAATTACTCATTGTGACTCGTTGTGTGAATAGTCTTTGTGACTCGTTGTGTGAATCATTTGTCCTAGTTAATTACTCATTGTGACTCGTTGTGTGAATCATTTGTCCTTTTTCATTAGTCATTGTGAATTATTTGTCCTAGTTAATTAGTCATTGTGACTCGTTATGTGAATCATTTGTCCTTGTTCATTAGTCCTTGTGACTCGTTGTGTGAATCATTTGTCCTTGTTCATTAGTTATATTGACACGTTGTGTGAATCATTTGTCCTAGTTAATTACTCATTGTGAGTCGTTGTGTGAACCATTTGTCCTTATTCATTAGTCATTGTAACTCGTTGTCTGAATCATTTGCCCTAGTTCATTAGTCATTGTGACTCGTTGTGTGAATCATGTTTTCATTAGTTATTGTGTCTCTTTTTGTGAATCATTTGTCCTAGTTAATTACTCATTGTGACTCGTTGTGCAAATCATTTGTCCTTGTTCATTAGTCCTTGTGACTCGTTGTGTGAATCATTTGTCCTGTTTCATTAGTTATTGTGTCTCTTTTGGTGAATCATTTGTCCTAGTTAATTACTCATTGTGACTCGTTGTGCAAATCATTTTTCCTTGTTCATTAGTCCTTGTGACTCATTGTGTGAATCATTTGTCCTAGTTAATTACTCATTGTGACTCGTTGTGTGAATAGTCTTTGTGACTCGTTGTGTGAATCATTTGTCCTAGTTAATTACTCATTGTGACTCGTTGTGTGAATCATTTGTCCTTGTTCATTAGTCATTGTGACTCGTTGTGAATCATTTGTCCTTGTAATTAGTCATTGTGACTCGTTATGTGAATCATTTGTCCTTGTTCATTAGTCCTTGTGACTCATTGTGTGAATCATTTGTCCTAGTTAATTACTCATTGTGACTCGTTGTGTGAATAGTCTTTGTGACTCGTTGTGTGAATCATTTGTCCTAGTTAATTACTCATTGTGACTCGTTGTGTGAATCATTTGTCCTTTTTCATTAGTCATTGTGAATTATTTGTCCTAGTTAATTAGTCATTGTGACTCGTTATGTGAATCATTTGTCCTTGTTCATTAGTCCTTGTGACTCGTTGTGTGAATCATTTGTCCTTGTTCATTAGTTATTATGACACGTTGTGTGAATCATTTGTCCTAGTTAATTACTCATTGTGACTCGTTGTGTGAACCATTTGTCCTTATTCATTAGTCATTGTAACTCGTTGTCCAATCATTTGCCCTAGTTCATTAGTCATTGTGACTCGTTGTGTGAATCATGTTTTCATTAGTTATTGTGTCTCTTTTGGTGAATCATTTGTCCTAGTTAATTACTCATTGTGACTCGTTCTGCAAATCATTTGTCCTTGTTCATTAGTCCTTGTGACTCATTGTGTGAATCATTTGTCCTAGTTAATTACTCATTGTGACTCGTTGTGTGAATAGTCTTTGTGACTCGTTGTGTGAATCATTTGTCCTAGTTAATTACTCATTGTGACTCGTTGTGTGAATCATTTGTCTGTTCATTAGTTATTGTGTCTCTTTTGGTGAATCATTTGTCCTAGTTAATTACTCATTGTGACTCGTTGTGCAAATCATTTGTCCTTGTTCATTAGTCCTTGTGACTCATTGTGTGAATCATTTGTCCTAGTTAATTACTCATTGTGACTCGTTGTGTGAATAGTCTTTGTGACTCGTTGTGTGAATCATTTGTCCTAGTTAATTACTCATTGTGACTCGTTGTGTGAATCATTTGTCCTTGTTCATTAGTCATTGTGACTCGTTGTGAATCATTTGTCCTTGTAATTAGTCATTGTGACTCGTTATGTGAATCATTTGTCCTTGTTCATTAGTCCTTGTGACTCATTGTGTGAATCATTTGTCCTAGTTAATTACTCATTGTGACTCGTTGTGTGAATAGTCTTTGTGACTCGTTGTGTGAATCATTTGTCCTAGTTAATTACTCATTGTGACTCGTTGTGTGAATCATTTGTCCTTTTTCATTAGTCATTGTGAATTATTTGTCCTAGTTAATTAGTCATTGTGACTCGTTATGTGAATCATTTGTCCTTGTTCATTAGTCCTTGTGACTCGTTGTGTGAATCATTTGTCCTTGTTCATTAGTTATTATGACACGTTGTGTGAATCATTTGTCCTAGTTAATTACTCATTGTGACTCGTTGTGTGAACCATTTGTCCTTATTCATTAGTCATTGTAACTCGTTGTCTGAATCATTTGCCCTAGTTCATTAGTCATTGTGACTCGTTGTGTGAATCATGTTTTCATTAGTTATTGTGTCTCTTTTGGTGAATCATTTGTCCTAGTTAATTACTCATTGTGACTCGTTCTGCAAATCATTTGTCCTTGTTCATTAGTCCTTGTGACTCGTTGTGTGAATCAATTGTCTTAGTTCATTAGTCATTGTGACTCGTTGTGTGAATCATTTGTCCTTGTTCATTAGTTATTGTGACTCATTGTGTGAATCATTTATTCTTGTTCATTAGTCATTGTGACTCGTAGTGTGAATCATTTGTCCTTGTAATTAGTCATTGTGACTCGTTATGTGAATTATTTGTCCTTGTTAATTAGTCCTTGTGACTCATTGTGTGAATCATTTGTCCTAGTTAATGACTCATTGTGACTCGTTGTGTGAATAGTCTTTGTGACTCGTTGTGTGAATCATTTGTCCCGATTAATTACTCATTGTGACTCGTTGTGTGAATCATTTGTCCTTTTTCATTAGTCATTGTGAATTATTTGTCCTAGTTAATTAGTCATTGTGACTCAGTATGTGAATTATTTGTCCTTGTTCATTAGTCCTTGTGACTCGTTGTGTGAATCATTTGTCCTGTTTCATTAGTTATTGTGTCTCTTTTGGTGAATCATTTGTCCTAGTTAATTACTCATTGTGACTCGTTGTGCAAATCATTTGTCCTTGTTCATTAGTCCTTGTGACTCATTGTGTGAATCATTTGTCCTAGTTAATTACTCATTGTGACTCGTTGTGTGAATAGTCTTTGTGACTCGTTGTGTGAATCATTTGTCCTAGTTAATTACTCATTGTGACTCGTTGTGTGAATCATTTGTCCTTGTTCATTAGTCATTGTGACTCGTTGTGAATCATTTGTCCTTGTAATTAGTAATTGTGACTCGTTATGTGAATCATTTGTCCTTGTTCATTAGTCCTTGTGACTCATTGTGTGAATCATTTGTCCTAGTTAATTACTCATTGTGACTCGTTGTGTGAATAGTCTTTGTGACTCGTTGTGTGAATCATTTGTCCTAGTTAATTACTCATTATGACTCGTTGTGTGAATCATTTGTCCTTTTTCATTAGTCATTGTGAATTATTTGTCCTAGTTAATTAGTCATTGTGACTCGTTATGTGAATCATTTGTCCTTGTTCATTAGTCCTTGTGACTCGTTGTGTGAATCATTTGTCCTTGTTCATTAGTTATTATGACACGTTGTGTGAATCATTTGTCCTAGTTAATTACTCATTGTGACTCGTTGTGTGAACCATTTGTCCTTATTCATTAGTCATTGTAACTCGTTGTCTGAATCATTTGCCCTAGTTCATTAGTCATTGTGACTCGTTGTGTGAATCATGTTTTCATTAGTTATTGTGTCTCTTTTGGTGAATCATTTGTCGTAGTTAATTACTCATTGTGACTCGTTCTGCAAATCATTTGTCCTTGTTCATTAGTCCTTGTGACTCATTGTGTGAATCATTTGTCCTAGTTAATTACTCATTGTGACTCGTTGTGTGAATAGTCTTTGTGACTCGTTGTGTGAATCATTTGTCCTAGTTAATTACTCATTGTGACTCGTTGTGTGAATCATTTGCCCTTTTTCATTAGTCATTGTGAATTATTTGTCCTAGTTAATTAGTCATTGTGACTCAGTATGTGAATTATTTGTCCTTGTTCATTAGTCCTTGTGACTCGTTGTGTGAATCATTTGTCCTTGTTCATTAGTTATATTGACACGTTGTGTGAATCATTTGTCCTAGTTAATTACTCATTGTGAGTCGTTGTGTGAACCATTTGTCCTTATTCATTAGTCATTGTAACTCGTTGTCTGAATCATTTGCCCTAGTTCATTAGTCATTGTGACTCGTTGTGTGAGTCATGTTTTCATTAGTTATTGTGTCTCTTTTGGTGAATCATTTGTCCTAGTTAATTACTCATTGTGACTCGTTCTGCAAATCATTTGTCCTTGTTCATTAGTCCTTGTGACTCGTTGTGTGAATCAATTGTCTTAGTTCATTAGTCATTGTGACTCGTTGTGTGAATCATTTGTCCTTGTTCATTAGTTATTGTGACTCATTGTGTGAATCATTTATTCTTGTTCATTAGTCATTGTGACTCGTAGTGTGAATCATTTGTCCTTGTAATTAGTCATTGTGACTCGTTATGTGAATTATTTGTCCTTGTTAATTAGTCCTTGTGACTCATTGTGTGAATCATTTGTCCTAGTTAATGACTCATTGTGACTCGTTGTGTGAATAGTCTTTGTGACTCGTTGTGTGAATCATTTGTCCTAGTTAATTACTCATTGTGACTCGTTGTGTGAATCATTTGTCCTTTTTCAAGAGTCATTGTGAATTATTTGTCCTAGTTAATTAGTCATTGTGACTCAGTATGTGAATTATTTGTCCTTGTTCATTAGTCCTTGTGACTCGTTGTGTGAATCATTTGTCTGTTCATTAGTTATTGTGTCTCTTTTGTTGAATCATTTGTCCTAGTTAATTACTCATTGTGACTCGTTGTGCAAATCATTTGTCCTTGTTCATTAGTCCTTGTGACTCATTGTGTGAATCATTTGTCCTAGTTAATTACTCATTGTGACTCGTTGTGTGAATAGTCTTTGTGACTCGTTGTGTGAATCATTTGTCCTAGTTAATTACTCATTGTGACTCGTTGTGTGAATCATTTGTCCTTGTTCATTAGTCATTGTGACTCGTTGTGAATCATTTGTCCTTGTAATTAGTAATTGTGACTCGTTATGTGAATCATTTGTCCTTGTTCATTAGTCCTTGTGACTCATTGTGTGAATCATTTGTCCTAGTTAATTACTCATTGTGACTCGTTGTGTGAATAGTCTTTGTGACTCGTTGTGTGAATCATTTGTCCTAGTTAATTACTCATTATGACTCGTTGTGTGAATCATTTGTCCTTTTTCATTAGTCATTGTGAATTATTTGTCCTAGTTAATTAGTCATTGTGACTCGTTATGTGAATCATTTGTCCTTGTTCATTAGTCCTTGTGACTCGTTGTGTGAATCATTTGTCCTTGTTCATTAGTTATTATGACACGTTGTGTGAATCATTTGTCCTAGTTAATTACTCATTGTGACTCGTTGTGTGAACCATTTGTCCTTATTCATTAGTCATTGTAACTCGTTGTCTGAATCATTTGCCCTAGTTCAGTAGTCATTGTGACTCGTTGTGTGAATCATGTTTTCATTAGTTATTGTGTCTCTTTTGGTGAATCATTTGTCGTAGTTAATTACTCATTGTGACTCGCTCGCAAATCATTTGTCCTTGTTCATTAGTCCTTGTGACTCATTGTGTGAATCATTTGTCCTAGTTAATTACTCATTGTGACTCGTTGTGTGAATAGTCTTTGTGACTCGTTGTGTGAATCATTTGTCCTAGTTAATTACTCATTGTGACTCGTTGTGTGAATCATTTGTCCTTTTTCATTAGTCATTGTGAATTATTTGTCCTAGTTAATTAGTCATTGTGACTCAGTATGTGAATTATTTGTCCTTGTTCATTAGTCCTTGTGACTCGTTGTGTGAATCAATTGTCCTTGTTCATTAGTTATATTGACACGTTGTGTGAATCATTTGTCCTAGTTAATTACTCATTGTGAGTCGTTGTGTGAACCATTTGTCCTTATTCATTAGTCATTGTAACTCGTTGTCCAATCATTTGCCCTAGTTCATTAGTCATTGTGACTCGTTGTGTGAATCATGTTTTCATTAGTTATTGTGTCTCTTTTGGTGAATCATTTGTCCTAGTTAATTACTCATTGTGACTCGTTCTGCAAATCATTTGTCCTTGTTCATTAGTCCTTGTGACTCGTTGTGTGAATCAATTGTCTTAGTTCATTAGTCATTGTGACTCGTTGTGTGAATCATTTGTCCTTGTTCATTAGTTATTGTGACTCATTGTGTGAATCATTTATTCTTGTTCATTAGTCATTGTGACTCGTAGTGTGAATCATTTGTCCTTGTAATTAGTCATTGTGACTCGTTATGTGAATTATTTGTCCTTGTTAATTAGTCCTTGTGACTCATTGTGTGAATCATTTGTCCTAGTTAATGACTCATTGTGACTCGTTGTGTGAATAGTCTTTGTGACTCGTTGTGTGAATCATTTGTCCTAGTTAATTACTCATTGTGACTCGTTGTGTGAATCATTTGTCCTTTTTCATTATGCATTGTGAATTATTTGTCCTAGTTAATTAGTCATTGTGATTCAGTATGTGAATTATTTGTCCTTGTTCATTAGTCCTTGTGACTCATTGTGTGAATCATTTGTCCTAGTTAATTACTCATTGTGACTCGTTGTGTGAATCATTTGTCCTTGTTCATTAGTCATTGTGACTCGTTGTGAATCATTTGTCCTTGTAATTAGTAATTGTGACTCGTTATGTGAATCATTTGTCCTTGTTCATTAGTCCTTGTGACTCATTGTGTGAATCATTTGTCCTAGTTAATTACTCATTGTGACTCGTTGTGTGAATAGTCTTTGTGACTCGTTGTGTGAATCATTTGTCCTAGTTAATTACTCATTATGACTCGTTGTGTGAATCATTTGTCCTTTTTCATTAGTCATTGTGAATTATTTGTCCTAGTTAATTAGTCATTGTGACTCGTTATGTGAATCATTTGTCCTTGTTCATTAGTCCTTGTGACTCGTTGTGTGAATCATTTGTCCTTGTTCATTAGTTATTATGACACGTTGTGTGAATCATTTGTCCTAGTTAATTACTCATTGTGACTCGTTGTGTGAACCATTTGTCCTTATTCATTAGTCATTGTAACTCGTTGTCTGAATCATTTGCCCTAGTTCATTAGTCATTGTGACTCGTTGTGTGAATCATGTTTTCATTAGTTATTGTGTCTCTTTTGGTGAATCATTTGTCGTAGTTAATTACTCATTGTGACTCGTTCTGCAAATCATTTGTCCTTGTTCATTAGTCCTTGTGACTCATTGTGTGAATCATTTGTCCTAGTTAATTACTCATTGTGACTCGTTGTGTGAATAGTCTTTGTGACTCGTTGTGTGAATCATTTGTCCTAGTTAATTACTCATTGTGACTCGTTGTGTGAATCATTTGTCCTTTTTCATTAGTCATTGTGAATTATTTGTCCTAGTTAATTAGTCATTGTGACTCAGTATGTGAATTATTTGTCCTTGTTCATTAGTCCTTGTGACTCGTTGTGTGAATCATTTGTCCTTGTTCATTAGTTATATTGACACGTTGTTTGAATCATTTGTCCTAGTTAATTACTCATTGTGAGTCGTTGTGTGAACCATTTGTCCTTATTCATTAGTCATTGTAACTCGTTGTCTGAATCATTTGCCCTAGTTCATTAGTCATTGTGACTCGTTGTGTGAATCATGTTTTCATTAGTTATTGTGTCTCTTTTGGTGAATCATTTGTCCTAGTTAATTACTCATTGTGACTCGTTCTGCAAATCATTTGTCCTTGTTCATTAGTCCTTGTGACTCGTTGTGTGAATCAATTGTCTTAGTTCATTAGTCATTGTGACTCGTTGTGTGAATCATTTGTCCTTGTTCATTAGTTATTGTGACTCATTGTGTGAATCATTTATTCTTGTTCATTAGTCATTGTGACTCGTAGTGTGAATCATTTGTCCTTGTAATTAGTCATTGTGACTCGTTATGTGAATTATTTGTCCTTGTTAATTAGTCCTTGTGACTCATTGTGTGAATCATTTGTCCTAGTTAATGACTCATTGTGACTCGTTGTGTGAATAGTCTTTGTGACTCGTTGTGTGAATCATTTGTCCTAGTTAATTACTCATTGTGACTCGTTGTGTGAATCATTTGTCATTTTTCATTATGCATTGTGAATTATTTGTCCTAGTTAATTAGTCATTGTGACTCAGTATGTGAATTATTTGTCCTTGTTCATTAGTCCTTGTGACTCATTGTGTGAATCATTTGTCCTAGTTAATTACTCATTGTGACTCGTTGTGTGAATAGTCTTTGTGACTCGTTGTGTGAATCATTTGTCCTAGTTAATTACTCATTGTGACTCGTTGTGTGAATCATTTGTCCTTGTTCATTAGTCATTGTGACTCGTTGTGAATCATTTGTCCTTGTAATTAGTAATTGTGACTCGTTATGTGAATCATTTGTCCTTGTTCATTAGTCCTTGTGACTCATTGTGTGAATCATTTGTCCTAGTTAATTACTCATTGTGACTCGTTGTGTGAATAGTCTTTGTGACTCGTTGTGTGAATCATTTGTCCTAGTTAATTACTCATTATGACTCGTTGTGTGAATCATTTGTCCTTTTTCATTAGTCATTGTGAATTATTTGTCCTAGTTAATTAGTCATTGTGACTCGTTATGTGAATCATTTGTCCTTGTTCATTAGTCCTTGTGACTCGTTGTGTGAATCATTTGTCCTTGTTCATTAGTTATTATGACACGTTGTGTGAATCATTTGTCCTAGTTAATTACTCATTGTGACTCGTTGTGTGAACCATTTGTCCTTATTCATTAGTCATTGTAACTCGTTGTCTGAATCATTTGCCCTAGTTCATTAGTCATTGTGACTCGTTGTGTGAATCATGTTTTCATTAGTTATTGTGTCTCTTTTGGTGAATCATTTGTCCTAGTTAATTACTCATTGTGACTCGTTCTGCAAATCATTTGTCCTTGTTCATTAGTCCTTGTGACTCATTGTGTGAATCATTTGTCCTAGTTAATTACTCATTGTGACTCGTTGTGTGAATAGTCTTTGTGACTCGTTGTGTGAATCATTTGTCCTAGTTAATTACTCATTGTGACTCGTTGTGTGAATCATTTGTCCTTTTTCATTAGTCATTGTGAATTATTTGTCCTAGTTAATTAGTCATTGTGACTCAGTATGTGAATTATTTGTCCTTGTTCATTAGTCCTTGTGACTCATTGTGTGAATCATTTGTCCTTGTTCATTAGTTATATTGACACGTTGTGTGAATCATTTGTCCTAGTTAATTACTCATTGTGAGTCGTTGTGTGAACCATTTGTCCTTATTCATTAGTCATTGTAACTCGTTGTCTGAATCATTTGCCCTAGTTCATTAGTCATTGTGACTCGTTGTGTGAATCATGTTTTCATTAGTTATTGTGTCTCTTTTTGTGAATCATTTGTCCTAGTTAATTACTCATTGTGACTCGTTGTGCAAATCATTTGTCCTTGTTCATTAGTCCTTGTGACTCGTTGTGTGAATCATTTGTCTGTTCATTAGTTATTGTGTCTCTTTTGGTGAATCATTTGTCCTAGTTAATTACTCATTGTGACTCGTTGTGCAAATCATTTGTCCTTGTTCATTAGTCCTTGTGACTCATTGTGTGAATCATTTGTCCTAGTTAATTACTCATTGTGACTCGTTGTGTGAATAGTCTTTGTGACTCGTTGTGTGAATCATTTGTCCTAGTTAATTACTCATTGTGACTCGTTGTGTGAATCATTTGTCCTTGTTCATTAGTCATTGTGACTCGTTGTGAATCATTTGTCCTTGTAATTAGTCATTGTGACTCGTTATGTGAATCATTTGTCCTTGTTCATTAGTCCTTGTGACTCATTGTGTGAATCATTTGTCCTAGTTAATTACTCATTGTGACTCGTTGTGTGAATAGTCTTTGTGACTCGTTGTGTGAATCATTTGTCCTAGTTAATTACTCATTGTGACTCGTTGTGTGAATCATTTGTCCTTTTTCATTAGTCATTGTGAATTATTTGTCCTAGTTAATTAGTCATTGTGACTCGTTATGTGAATCATTTGTCCTTGTTCATTAGTCCTTGTGACTCGTTGTGTGAATCATTTGTCCTTGTTCATTAGTTATTATGACACGTTGTGTGAATCATTTGTCCTAGTTAATTACTCATTGTGACTCGTTGTGTGAACCATTTGTCCTTATTCATTAGTCATTGTAACTCGTTGTCTGAATCATTTGCCCTAGTTCATTAGTCATTGTGACTCGTTGTGTGAATCATGTTTTCATTAGTTATTGTGTCTCTTTTGGTGAATCATTTGTCCTAGTTAATTACTCATTGTGACTCGTTCTGCAAATCATTTGTCCTTGTTCATTAGTCCTTGTGACTCGTTGTGTGAATCAATTGTCTTAGTTCATTAGTCATTGTGACTCGTTGTGTGAATCATTTGTCCTTGTTCATTAGTTATTGTGACTCATTGTGTGAATCATTTATTCTTGTTCATTAGTCATTGTGACTCGTAGTGTGAATCATTTGTCCTTGTAATTAGTCATTGTGACTCGTTATGTGAATTATTTGTCCTTGTTAATTAGTCCTTGTGACTCATTGTGTGAATCATTTGTCCTAGTTAATGACTCATTGTGACTCGTTGTGTGAATAGTCTTTGTGACTCGTTGTGTGAATCATTTGTCCTAGTTAATTACTCATTGTGACTCGTTGTGTGAATCATTTGTCCTTTTTCATTAGTCATTGTGAATTATTTGTCCTAGTTAATTAGTCATTGTGACTCAGTATGTGAATTATTTGTCCTTGTTCATTAGTCCTTGTGACTCGTTGTGTGAATCATTTGTCCTTGTTCATTAGTTATATTGACACGTTGTGTGAATCATTTGTCCTAGTTAATTACTCATTGTGAGTCGTTGTGTGAACCATTTGTCCTTATTCATTAGTCATTGTAACTCGTTGTCCAATCATTTGCCCTAGTTCATTAGTCATTGTGACTCGTTGTGTGAATCATGTTTTCATTAGTTATTGTGTCTCTTTTTGTGAATCATTTGTCCTAGTTAATTACTCATTGTGACTCGTTGTGCAAATCATTTGTCCTTGTTCATTAGTCCTTGTGACTCGTTGTGTGAATCATTTGTCCTTGTTCATTAGGTGTTATGACTCGTTGTTTGAATCATTTGTCCTTGTTCATTAGTCAGTGTGACTCGTTGTGAATCATTTGTCCTTGTAATTAGTCATTGTGACTCGTTATGTGAATCATTTGTCCTTGTTCATTAGTCCTTGTGACTCATTGTGTGAATCATTTGTCCTAGTTAATTACTCATTGTGACTCGTTGTGTGAATAGTCTTTGTGACTCGTTGTGTGAATCATTTGTCCTAGTTAATTACTCATTGTGACTCGTTGTGTGAATCATTTGTCCTTTTTCATTAGTCATTGTGAATTATTTGACCTAGTTAATTAGTCATTGTGACTCGTTATGTGAATCATTTGTCCTTGTTCATTAGTCCTTGTGACTCGTTGTGTGAATCATTTGTCCTTGTTCATTAGTTATATTGACACGTTGTGTGAATCATTTGTCCTAGTTAATTACTCATTGTGACTCGTTGTGTGAACCATTTGTCCTTATTCATTAGTCATTGTAACTCGTTGTCTGAATCATTTGCCCTAGTTCATTAGTCATTGTGACTCGTTGTGTGAATCATTTGTCCTTGTTCATTAGTCCTTGTGACTCGTTGTTTGAATCATTTGTCCTTGTTCATTAGTCATTGTGACTCGTTGTGAATCATTTGTCCTTGTAATTAGTCATTGTGACTCGTTATATGAATCATTTGTCCTTGTTCATTAGTCCTTGTGACTCGTTGTGTGAATCATTGGTCCTTGTTCATTAGTTATATTAACACGTTGTGTGAATCATTTGTCCTAGTTAATTACTCATTGTGACTCGTTGTGTGAACCATTTGTCCTTATTCATTAGTCATTGTAACTCGTTGTCTGAATCATTTGCCCTAGTTCATTAGTCATTGTGACTCGTTGTGTGAATCATTTGTCTGTTCATTAGTTATTGTGTCTCTTTTTGTGAATCATTTGTCCTAGTTGATTACTCATTGTGACTCGTTGTGCAAATCATTTGTCCTTGTTCATTAGTCCTTGTGACTCGTTGTGTGAATCAATTGTCTTAGTTCATTAGTCATTGTGACTCGTTGTGTGAATCATTTGTCCTTGTTCATTAGTTATTGTGACTCATTGTGTGAATCATTTATTCTTGTTCATTAGTCATTGTGACTCAGTATGTGAATTATTTGTCCTTGTTCATTAGTCCTTGTGACTCATTGTGTGAATCATTTGTCCTTGTTCATTAGTTATATTGACACGTTGTGTGAATCATTTGTCCTAGTTAATTACTCATTGTGAGTCGTTGTGTGAACCATTTGTCCTTATTCATTAGTCATTGTAACTCGTTGTCTGAATCATTTGCCCTAGTTCATTAGTCATTGTGACTCGTTGTGTGAATCATGTTTTCATTAGTTATTGTGTCTCTTTTTGTGAATCATTTGTCCTAGTTAATTACTCATTGTGACTCGTTGTGCAAATCATTTGTCCTTGTTCATTAGTCCTTGTGACTCGTTGTGTGAATCATTTGTCCTTGTTCATTAGGTGTTATGACTCGTTGTTTGAATCATTTGTCCTTGTTCATTAGTCAGTGTGACTCGTTGTGAATCATTTGTCCTTGTAATTAGTCATTGTGACTCGTTATGTGAATCATTTGTCCTTGTTCATTAGTCCTTGTGACTCATTGTGTGAATCATTTGTCCTAGTTAATTACTCATTGTGACTCGTTGTGTGAATAGTCTTTGTGACTCGTTGTGTGAATCATTTGTCCTAGTTAATTACTCATTGTGACTCGTTGTGTGAATCATTTGTCCTTTTTCATTAGTCATTGTGAATTATTTGACCTAGTTAATTAGTCATTGTGACTCGTTATGTGAATCATTTGTCCTTGTTCATTAGTCCTTGTGACTCGTTGTGTGAATCATTTGTCCTTGTTCATTAGTTATATTGACACGTTGTGTGAATCATTTGTCCTAGTTAATTACTCATTGTGACTCGTTGTGTGAACCATTTGTCCTTATTCATTAGTCATTGTAACTCGTTGTCTGAATCATTTGCCCTAGTTCATTAGTCATTGTGACTCGTTGTGTGAATCATTTGTCCTTGTTCATTAGTCCTTGTGACTCGTTGTTTGAATCATTTGTCCTTGTTCATTAGTCATTGTGACTCGTTGTGAATCATTTGTCCTTGTAATTAGTCATTGTGACTCGTTATATGAATCATTTGTCCTTGTTCATTAGTCCTTGTGACTCGTTGTGTGAATCATTGGTCCTTGTTCATTAGTTATATTAACACGTTGTGTGAATCATTTGTCCTAGTTAATTACTCATTGTGACTCGTTGTGTGAACCATTTGTCCTTATTCATTAGTCATTGTAACTCGTTGTCTGAATCATTTGCCCTAGTTCATTAGTCATTGTGACTCGTTGTGTGAATCATTTGTCCTTGTTCATTAGTCATTGTGACTCTTTGTGTGAATCATTTGTCCTAGTTGATTACTCATTGTGACTCGTTGTGCAAATCATTTGTCCTTGTTCATTAGTCCTTGTGACTCGTTGTGTGAATCAATTGTCTTAGTTCATTAGTCATTGTGACTCGTTGTGTGAATCATTTGTCCTTGTTCATTAGTTATTGTGACTCATTGTGTGAATCATTTATTCTTGTTCATTAGTCATTGTGACTCAGTATGTGAATTATTTGTCCTTGTTCATTAGTCCTTGTGACTCATTGTGTGAATCATTTGTCCTTGTTCATTAGTTATATTGACACGTTGTGTGAATCATTTGTCCTAGTTAATTACTCATTGTGAGTCGTTGTGTGAACCATTTGTCCTTATTCATTAGTCATTGTAACTCGTTTGTCGAATCATTTGCCCTAGTTCATTAGTCATTGTGACTCGTTGTGTGAATCATGTTTTCATTAGTTATTGTGTCTCTTTTTGTGAATCATTTGTCCTAGTTAATTACTCATTGTGACTCGTTGTGCAAATCATTTGTCCTTGTTCATTAGTCCTTGTGACTCGTTGTGTGAATCATTTGTCTGTTCATTAGTTATTGTGTCTCTTTTGGTGAATCATTTGTCCTAGTTAATTACTCATTGTGACTCGTTGTGCAAATCATTTGTCCTTGTTCATTAGTCCTTGTGACTCATTGTGTGAATCATTTGTCCTAGTTAATTACTCATTGTGACTCGTTGTGTGAATAGTCTTTGTGACTCGTTGTGTGAATCATTTGTCCTAGTTAATTACTCATTGTGACTCGTTGTGTGAATCATTTGTCCTTGTTCATTAGTCATTGTGACTCGTTGTGAATCATTTGTCCTTGTAATTAGTCATTGTGACTCGTTATGTGAATCATTTGTCCTTGTTCATTAGTCCTTGTGACTCATTGTGTGAATCATTTGTCCTAGTTAATTACTCATTGTGACTCGTTGTGTGAATAGTCTTTGTGACTCGTTGTGTGAATCATTTGTCCTAGTTAATTACTCATTGTGACTCGTTGTGTGAATCATTTGTCCTTTTTCATTAGTCATTGTGAATTATTTGTCCTAGTTAATTAGTCATTGTGACTCGTTATGTGAATCATTTGTCCTTGTTCATTAGTCCTTGTGACTCGTTGTGTGAATCATTTGTCCTTGTTCATTAGTTATTATGACACGTTGTGTGAATCATTTGTCCTAGTTAATTACTCATTGTGACTCGTTGTGTGAACCATTTGTCCTTATTCATTAGTCATTGTAACTCGTTGTCTGAATCATTTGCCCTAGTTCATTAGTCATTGTGACTCGTTGTGTGAATCATGTTTTCATTAGTTATTGTGTCTCTTTTGGTGAATCATTTGTCCTAGTTAATTACTCATTGTGACTCGTTCTGCAAATCATTTGTCCTTGTTCATTAGTCCTTGTGACTCGTTGTGTGAATCAATTGTCTTAGTTCATTAGTCATTGTGACTCGTTGTGTGAATCATTTGTCCTTGTTCATTAGTTATTGTGACTCATTGTGTGAATCATTTATTCTTGTTCATTAGTCATTGTGACTCGTAGTGTGAATCATTTGTCCTTGTAATTAGTCATTGTGACTCGTTATGTGAATTATTTGTCCTTGTTAATTAGTCCTTGTGACTCATTGTGTGAATCATTTGTCCTAGTTAATGACTCATTGTGACTCGTTGTGTGAATAGTCTTTGTGACTCGTTGTGTGAATCATTTGTCCTAGTTAATTACTCATTGTGACTCGTTGTGTGAATCATTTGTCCTTTTTCATTAGTCATTGTGAATTATTTGTCCTAGTTAATTAGTCATTGTGACTCAGTATGTGAATTATTTGTCCTTGTTCATTAGTCCTTGTGACTCGTTGTGTGAATCATTTGTCCTTGTTCATTAGTTATATTGACACGTTGTGTGAATCATTTGTCCTAGTTAATTACTCATTGTGAGTCGTTGTGTGAACCATTTGTCCTTATTCATTAGTCATTGTAACTCGTTGTCTGAATCATTTGCCCTAGTTCATTAGTCATTGTGACTCGTTGTGTGAATCATGTTTTCATTAGTTATTGTGTCTCTTTTTGTGAATCATTTGTCCTAGTTAATTACTCATTGTGACTCGTTGTGCAAATCATTTGTCCTTGTTCATTAGTCCTTGTGACTCGTTGTGTGAATCATTTGTCCTTGTTCATTAGGTGTTATGACTCGTTGTTTGAATCATTTGTCCTTGTTCATTAGTCAGTGTGACTCGTTGTGAATCATTTGTCCTTGTAATTAGTCATTGTGACTCGTTATGTGAATCATTTGTCCTTGTTCATTAGTCCTTGTGACTCATTGTGTGAATCATTTGTCCTAGTTAATTACTCATTGTGACTCGTTGTGTGAATAGTCTTTGTGACTCGTTGTGTGAATCATTTGTCCTAGTTAATTACTCATTGTGACTCGTTGTGTGAATCATTTGTCCTTTTTCATTAGTCATTGTGAATTATTTGACCTAGTTAATTAGTCATTGTGACTCGTTATGTGAATCATTTGTCCTTGTTCATTAGTCCTTGTGACTCGTTGTGTGAATCATTTGTCCTTGTTCATTAGTTATATTGACACGTTGTGTGAATCATTTGTCCTAGTTAATTACTCATTGTGACTCGTTGTGTGAACCATTTGTCCTTATTCATTAGTCATTGTAACTCGTTGTCTGAATCATTTGCCCTAGTTCATTAGTCATTGTGACTCGTTGTGTGAATCATTTGTCCTTGTTCATTAGTCCTTGTGACTCGTTGTTTGAATCATTTGTCCTTGTTCATTAGTCATTGTGACTCGTTGTGAATCATTTGTCCTTGTAATTAGTCATTGTGACTCGTTATGTGAATCATTTGTCCTTGTTCATTAGTCCTTGTGACTCGTTGTGTGAATCATTGGTCCTTGTTCATTAGTTATATTAACACGTTGTGTGAATCATTTGTCCTAGTTAATTACTCATTGTGACTCGTTGTGTGAACCATTTGTCCTTATTCATTAGTCATTGTAACTCGTTTGTCCGAATCATTTGCCCTAGTTCATTAGTCATTGTGACTCGTTGTGTGAATCATTTGTCTGTTCATTAGTTATTGTGTCTCTTTTTGTGAATCATTTGTCCTAGTTGATTACTCATTGTGACTCGTTGTGCAAATCATTTGTCCTTGTTCATTAGTCCTTGTGACTCGTTGTGTGAATCAATTGTCTTAGTTCATTAGTCATTGTGACTCGTTGTGTGAATCATTTGTCCTTGTTCATTAGTTATTGTGACTCATTGTGTGAATCATTTATTCTTGTTCATTAGTCATTGTGACTCGTAGTGTGAATCATTTTTCCTTGTTCATTAGTCATTGTGAATCATTTGTCCTAGTTAATTAGTCATTGTGACTCATTATGTGAATCATTTGTCCTTGTTCATTAGTCATTGTGACTCATTGTGTGAATCATTTGTCCTTGTTCATTAGTCATTGTGACTCTTTGTGTGAATCATTTGTCCTAGTTCATTAGTCATTGTGACTCGTTGTGTGAATCATTTGTCCTAGTTCAATGGTTATTGTGACTTTATGTGAATCATTTATCCTAGTTAATTACTCATTGTGACTCGTTGTGTGAATCATTTGTCCTTTTCATTAGTCATTGTGACTCGTTGTGTGAATCATTTGTCCTAGTTAATTACTCATTGTGACTCGTTGTGTGAATCATTTGTCCTTTTTCATTAGTCATTGTGAATTATTTGTCCTAGTTAATTAGTCATTGTGACTCAGTATGTGAATTATTTGTCCTTGTTCATTAGTCCTTGTGACTCATTGTGTGAATCATTTGTCCTTGTTCATTAGTTATATTGACACGTTGTGTGAATCATTTGTCCTAGTTAATTACTCATTGTGAGTCGTTGTGTGAACCATTTGTCCTTATTCATTAGTCATTGTAACTCGTTGTCTGAATCATTTGCCCTAGTTCATTAGTCATTGTGACTCGTTGTGTGAATCATGTTTTCATTAGTTATTGTGTCTGTTTTTGTGAATCATTTGTCCTAGTTAATTACTCATTGTGACTCGTTGTGCAAATCATTTGTCCTTGTTCATTAGTCCTTGTGACTCGTTGTGTGAATCAATTGTCTTAGTTCATTAGTCATTGTGACTCGTTGTGTGAATCATTTGTCCTTGTTCATTAGTTATTATGACTCATTATGTGAATCATTTGTCCTTATTCATTAGTCATTGTGACTCGTAGTGTGAATCATTTTTCCTTGTTCATTAGTCATTGTGAATCATTTGTCCTAGTTAATTAGTCATTGTGACTCGTTATGTGAATCATTTGTCCTTGTTCATTAGTCATTGTGACTCGTTGTGTGAATTATTTGTCCTTGTTCATTAGTCATTGTGACTCTTTGTGTGAATCATTTGTCCTAGTTCATTAGTCATTGTGACTCGTTGTGTGAATCATTTGTCCTAGTTCAATGGTGATTGTGACTTTATGTGAATCATTTATCCTAGTTAATTACTCATTGTAACTCGTTGTGTGAATCATTTGTCCTTTTCATTAGTCATTGTGACTCGTTGTGTGAATCATTTGTCCTAGTTGATTACTCATTGTGACTCGTTGTGTGAATCATTTGTCCTTTTTCATTAGTCATTGTGAATTATTTGTCCTAGTTAATTAGTCATTGTGACTCAGTATGTGAATTATTTGTCCTTGTTCATTAGTCCTTGTGACTCATTGTGTGAATCATTTGTCCTTGTTCATTAGTTATATTGACACGTTGTGTGAATCATTTGTCCTAGTTAATTACTCATTGTGAGTCGTTGTGTGAACCATTTGTCCTTATTCATTAGTCATTGTAACTCGTTATCTGAATCATTTGCCCTAGTTCATTAGTCATTGTGACTCGTTGTGTGAATCATGTTTTCATTAGTTATTGTGTCTCTTTTTGTGAATCATTTGTCCTAGTTAATTACTCATTGAGACTCGTTGTGCAAATCATTTGTCCTTGTTCATTAGTCCTTGTGACTCGTTGTGTGAATCAATTGTCTTAGTTCATTAGTCATTGTGACTCGTTGTGTGAATCATTTGTCCTTGTTCATTAGTTATTATGACTCATTGTGTGAATCATTTGTCCTTGTTCATTAGTCATTGTGACTCGTAGTGTGAATCATTTTTCCTTGTTCATTAGTTATTGTGACTCATTGTGTGAATCATTTATTCTTGTTCATTAGTCATTGTGACTCGTAGTGTGAATCATTTGTCCTTGTTCATTAGTCATTGTGAATCATTTGTCCTAGTTCATTAGTCATTGTGACTCGTTGTGTGAATCATTTGTCCTAGTTCAATGGTTATTGTGACTTTATGTGAATCATTTATCCTAGTTAATTACTCATTGTGACTCGTTGTGTGAATCATTTGTCCTTTTCATTAGTCATTGTGACTCGTTGTGTGAATCATTTGTCCTAGTTAATTACTCATTGTGACTCGTTGTGTGAATCATTTGTCCTTTTTCATTAGTCATTGTGAATTATTTGTCCTAGTTAATTAGTCATTGTGACTCAGTATGTGAATTATTTGTCCTTGTTCATTAGTCCTTGTGACTCATTGTGTGAATCATTTGTCCTTGTTCATTAGTTATATTGACACGTTGTGTGAATCATTTGTCCTAGTTAATTACTCATTGTGAGTCGTTGTGTGAACCATTTGTCCTTATTCATTAGTCATTGTAACTCGTTGTCTGAATCATTTGCCCTAGTTCATTAGTCATTGTGACTCGTTGTGTGAATCATGTTTTCATTAGTTCTTGTGTCATTTTTGTGAATCATTTGTCCTAGTTAATTACTCATTGTGACTCGTTGTGCAAATCATTTGTCCTTGTTCATTAGTCCTTGTGACTCGTTGTGTGAATCAATTGTCTTAGTTCATTAGTCATTGTGACTCGTTGTGTGAATCATTTGTCCTTGTTCATTAGTTATTATGACTCATTGTGTAAATCATTTGTCCTTATTCATTAGTCATTGTGACTCGTAGTGTGAATCATTTTTCCTTGTTCATTAGTCATTGTGAATCATTTGTCCTAGTTAATTAGTCATTGTGACTCGTTATGTGAATCATTTGTCCTTGTTCATTAGTCATTGTGACTCGTTGTGTGAATTATTTGTCCTTGTTCATTAGTCATTGTGACTCTTTGTGTGAATCATTTGTCCTAGTTCATTAGTCATTGTGACTCGTTGTGTGAATCATTTGTCCTAGTTCAATGGTGATTGTGACTTTATGTGAATCATTTATCCTAGTTAATTACTCATTGTGACTCGTTGTGTGAATCATTTGTCCTTTTCATTAGTCATTGTGACTCGTTGTGTGAATCATTTGTCCTAGTTGATTACTCATTGTGACTCGTTGTGTGAATCATTTGTCCTTTTTCATTAGTCATTGTGAATTATTTGTCCTAGTTAATTAGTCATTGTGACTCAGTATGTGAATTATTTGTCCTTGTTCATTAGTCCTTGTGACTCATTGTGTGAATCATTTGTCCTTGTTCATTAGTTATATTGACACGTTGTGTGAATCATTTGTCCTAGTTAATTACTCATTGTGAGTCGTTGTGTGAACCATTTGTCCTTATTCATTAGTCATTGTAACTCGTTTATCGAATCATTTGCCCTAGTTCATTAGTCATTGTGACTCGTTGTGTGAATCATGTTTTCATTAGTTATTGTGTCTCTTTTTGTGAATCATTTGTCCTAGTTAATTACTCATTGTGACTCGTTGTGCAAATCATTTGTCCTTGTTCATTAGTCCTTGTGACTCGTTGTGTGAATCAATTGTCTTAGTTCATTAGTCATTGTGACTCGTTGTGTGAATCATTTGTCCTTGTTCATTAGTTATTGTGACTCATTGTGTGAATCATTTATTCTTGTTCATTAGTCATTGTGACTCGTAGTGTGAATCATTTTTCCTTGTTCATTAGTCATTGTGAATCATTTGTCCTAGTTAATTAGTCATTGTGACTCATTATGTGAATCATTTGTCCTTGTTCATTAGTCATTGTGACTCATTGTGTGAATCATTTGTCCTTGTTCATTAGTCATTGTGACTCTTTGTGTGAATCATTTGTCCTAGTTCATTAGTCATTGTGACTCGTTGTGTGAATCATTTGTCCTAGTTCAATGGTTATTGTGACTTTATGTGAATCATTTATCCTAGTTAATTACTCATTGTGACTCGTTGTGTGAATCATTTGTCCTCTTCATTAGTCATTGTGACTCGTTGTGTGAATCATTTGTCCTAGTTAATTACTCATTGTGACTCGTTGTGTGAATCATTTGTCCTTTTTCATTAGTCATTGTGAATTATTTGTCCTAGTTAATTAGTCATTGTGACTCAGTATGTGAATTATTTGTCCTTGTTCATTAGTCCTTGTGACTCATTGTGTGAATCATTTGTCCTTGTTCATTAGTTATATTGACACGTTGTGTGAATCATTTGTCCTAGTTAATTACTCATTGTGAGTCGTTGTGTGAACCATTTGTCCTTATTCATTAGTCATTGTAACTCGTTGTCTGAATCATTTGCCCTAGTTCATTAGTCATTGTGACTCGTTGTGTGAATCATGTTTTCATTAGTTATTGTGTCTGTTTTTGTGAATCATTTGTCCTAGTTAATTACTCATTGTGACTCGTTGTGCAAATCATTTGTCCTTGTTCATTAGTCCTTGTGACTCGTTGTGTGAATCAATTGTCTTAGTTCATTAGTCATTGTGACTCGTTGTGTGAATCATTTGTCCTTGTTCATTAGTTATTATGACTCATTATGTGAATCATTTGTCCTTATTCATTAGTCATTGTGACTCGTAGTGTGAATCATTTTTCCTTGTTCATTAGTCATTGTGAATCATTTGTCCTAGTTAATTAGTCATTGTGACTCGTTATGTGAATCATTTGTCCTTGTTCATTAGTCATTGTGACTCGTTGTGTGAATTATTTGTCCTTGTTCATTAGTCATTGTGACTCTTTGTGTGAATCATTTGTCCTAGTTCATTAGTCATTGTGACTCGTTGTGTGAATCATTTGTCCTAGTTCAATGGTGATTGTGACTTTATGTGAATCATTTATCCTAGTTAATTACTCATTGTAACTCGTTGTGTGAATCATTTGTCCTTTTCATTAGTCATTGTGACTCGTTGTGTGAATCATTTGTCCTAGTTGATTACTCATTGTGACTCGTTGTGTGAATCATTTGTCCTTTTTCATTAGTCATTGTGAATTATTTGTCCTAGTTAATTAGTCATTGTGACTCAGTATGTGAATTATTTGTCCTTGTTCATTAGTCCTTGTGACTCATTGTGTGAATCATTTGTCCTTGTTCATTAGTTATATTGACACGTTGTGTGAATCATTTGTCCTAGTTAATTACTCATTGTGAGTCGTTGTGTGAACCATTTGTCCTTATTCATTAGTCATTGTAACTCGTTGTCTGAATCATTTGCCCTAGTTCATTAGTCATTGTGACTCGTTGTGTGAATCATGTTTTCATTAGTTATTGTGTCTCTTTTTGTGAATCATTTGTCCTAGTTAATTACTCATTGAGACTCGTTGTGCAAATCATTTGTCCTTGTTCATTAGTCCTTGTGACTCGTTGTGTGAATCAATTGTCTTAGTTCATTAGTCATTGTGACTCGTTGTGTGAATCATTTGTCCTTGTTCATTAGTTATTATGACTCATTGTGTGAATCATTTGTCCTTGTTCATTAGTCATTGTGACTCGTAGTGTGAATCATTTTTCCTTGTTCATTAGTTATTGTGACTCATTGTGTGAATCATTTATTCTTGTTCATTAGTCATTGTGACTCGTAGTGTGAATCATTTGTCCTTGTTCATTAGTCATTGTGAATCATTTGTCCTAGTTCATTAGTCATTGTGACTCGTTGTGTGAATCATTTGTCCTAGTTCAATGGTTATTGTGACTTTATGTGAATCATTTATCCTAGTTAATTACTCATTGTGACTCGTTGTGTGAATCATTTGTCCTTTTCATTAGTCATTGTGACTCGTTGTGTGAATCATTTGTCCTAGTTAATTACTCATTGTGACTCGTTGTGTGAATCATTTGTCCTTTTTCATTAGTCATTGTGAATTATTTGTCCTAGTTAATTAGTCATTGTGACTCAGTATGTGAATTATTTGTCCTTGTTCATTAGTCCTTGTGACTCATTGTGTGAATCATTTGTCCTTGTTCATTAGTTATATTGACACGTTGTGTGAATCATTTGTCCTAGTTAATTACTCATTGTGAGTCGTTGTGTGAACCATTTGTCCTTATTCATTAGTCATTGTAACTCGTTTATGCGAATCATTTGCCCTAGTTCATTAGTCATTGTGACTCGTTGTGTGAATCATGTTTTCATTAGTTCTTGTGTCTGTTTTTGTGAATCATTTGTCCTAGTTAATTACTCATTGTGACTCGTTGTGCAAATCATTTGTCCTTGTTCATTAGTCCTTGTGACTCGTTGTGTGAATCAATTGTCTTAGTTCATTAGTCATTGTGACTCGTTGTGTGAATCATTTGTCCTTGTTCATTAGTTATTATGACTCATTGTGTAAATCATTTGTCCTTATTCATTAGTCATTGTGACTCGTAGTGTGAATCATTTTTCCTTGTTCATTAGTCATTGTGAATCATTTGTCCTAGTTAATTAGTCATTGTGACTCGTTATGTGAATCATTTGTCCTTGTTCATTAGTCATTGTGACTCGTTGTGTGAATTATTTGTCCTTGTTCATTAGTCATTGTGACTCTTTGTGTGAATCATTTGTCCTAGTTCATTAGTCATTGTGACTCGTTGTGTGAATCATTTGTCCTAGTTCAATGGTGATTGTGACTTTATGTGAATCATTTATCCTAGTTAATTACTCATTGTGACTCGTTGTGTGAATCATTTGTCCTTTTCATTAGTCATTGTGACTCGTTGTGTGAATCATTTGTCCTAGTTGATTACTCATTGTGACTCGTTGTGTGAATCATTTGTCCTTTTTCATTAGTCATTGTGAATTATTTGTCCTAGTTAATTAGTCATTGTGACTCAGTATGTGAATTATTTGTCCTTGTTCATTAGTCCTTGTGACTCATTGTGTGAATCATTTGTCCTTGTTCATTAGTTATATTGACACGTTGTGTGAATCATTTGTCCTAGTTAATTACTCATTGTGAGTCGTTGTGTGAACCATTTGTCCTTATTCATTAGTCATTGTAACTCGTTGTCTGAATCATTTGCCCTAGTTCATTAGTCATTGTGACTCGTTGTGTGAATCATGTTTTCATTAGTTATTGTGTCTCTTTTTGTGAATCATTTGTCCTAGTTAATTACTCATTGTGACTCGTTGTGCAAATCATTTGTCCTTGTTCATTAGTCCTTGTGACTCGTTGTGTGAATCAATTGTCTTAGTTCATTAGTCATTGTGACTCGTTGTGTGAATCATTTGTCCTTGTTCATTAGTTATTATGACTCATTGTGTGAATCATTTGTCCTTGTTCATTAGTCATTGTGACTCGTAGTGTGAATCATTTTTCCTTGTTCATTAGTTATTGTGACTCATTGTGTGAATCATTTATTCTTGTTCATTAGTCATTGTGACTCGTAGTGTGAATCATTTGTCCTTGTTCATTAGTCATTGTGAATCATTTGTCCTAGTTAATTAGTCATTGTGACTCATTGTGTGAATCATTTGTCCTTGTTCATTAGGCCTTGTGACTCGTTGTTTGAATCATTTGTCCTTGTTCATTAGTCATTGTGACTCGTTGTGAATCATTTGTCCTTGTAATTAGTCATTGTGACTCGTTATGTGAATCATTTGTCATTGTTCATTAGTCCTTGTGACTCATTGTGTGAATCATTTGTCCTAGTTAATTACTCATTGTGACTCGTTGTGCAAATCATTTGTCCTTGTTCATTAGTCCTTGTGACTCGTTGTGTGAATCAATTGCCTTAGTTCATTAGTCATTGTGACTCGTTGTGTGAATCATTTGTCCTTGTTCATTAGTTATTGTGACTCATTGTGTGAATCATTTGTCCTTGTTCATTAGTCATTGTGACTCGTAGTGTGAATCATTTTTCCTTGTTCATTAGTCATTGTGAATCATTTGTCCTAGTTAATTAGTCATTGTGACTCGTTATGTGAATCATTTGTCCTTGTTCATTAGTCATTGTGACTCTTTGTGTGAATCATTTGTCCTAGTTCATTAGTCATTGTGACTCGTTGTGTGAATCATTTGTCCTAGTTCAATGGTTATTGTGACTTTATGTGAATCATTTATCCTAGTTAATTACTCATTGTGACTCGTTGTGTGAATCATTTGTCCTTTTCATTAGTCATTGTGACTCGTTGTGTGAATCATTTGTCCTAGTTAATTACTCATTGTGACTCGTTGTGTGAATCATTTGTCCTTTTTCATTAGTCATTGTGAATTATTTGTCCTAGTTAATTAGTCATTGTGACTCAGTATGTGAATTATTTGTCCTTGTTCATTAGTCCTTGTGACTCATTGTGTGAATCATTTGTCCTTGTTCATTAGTTATATTGACACATTGTGTGAATCATTTGTCCTAGTTAATTACTCATTGTGAGTCGTTGTGTGAACCATTTGTCCTTATTCATTAGTCATTGTAACTCGTTGTCTGAATCATTTGCCCTAGTTCATTAGTCATTGTGACTCGTTGTGTGAATCATGTTTTCATTAGTTATTGTGTCTCTTTTTGTGAATCATTTGTCCTAGTTAATTACTCATTGTGACTCGTTGTGCAAATCATTTGTCCTTGTTCATTAGTCCTTGTGACTCGTTGTGTGAATCAATTGTCTTAGTTCATTAGTCATTGTGACTCGTTGTGTGAATCATTTGTCCTTGTTCATTAGTTATTGTGACTCATTGTGTGAATCATTTATTCTTGTTCATTAGTCATTGTGACTCGTAGTGTGAATCATTTTTCCTTCTTCATTAGTCATTGTGAATCATTTGTCCTAGTTAATTAGTCATTGTGACTCGTTATGTGAATCATTTGTCCTTGTTCATTAGTCATTGTGACTCGTTGTGTGAATCATTTGTCCTTGTTCATTAGTCATTGTGACTCTTTGTGTGAATCATTTGTCCTAGTTCATTACTCATTCTGACTCGTTGTGTGAATCATTTGTCCTTTTCATTAGTCATTGTGACTCGTTGTGTGAATCATTTGTCCTAGTTAATTACTCATTGTGACTCGTTGTGTGAATCATTTGTCCTTTTTCATTAGTCATTGTGAATTATTTGTCCTAGTTAATTAGTCATTGTGACTAAAGTATGTGAATTATTTGTCCTTGTTCATTAGTCCTTGTGACTCATTGTGTGAATCATTTGTCCTTGTTCATTAGTTATATTGACACGTTGTGTGAATCATTTGTCCTAGTTAATTACTCATTGTGAGTCGTTGTGTGAACCATTTGTCCTTATTCATTAGTCATTGTAACTCGTTGTCTGAATCATTTGCCCTAGTTCATTAGTCATTGTGACTCGTTGTGTGAATCATGTTTTCATTAGTTATTGTGTCTCTTTTTGTGAATCATTTGTCCTAGTTAATTACTCATTGTGACTCGTTGTGCAAATCATTTGTCCTTGTTCATTAGTCCTTGTGACTCGTTGTGTGAATCAATTGTCTTAGTTCATTAGTCATTGTGACTCGTTGTGTGAATCATTTGTCCTTGTTCATTAGTTATTATGACTCATTGTGTGAATCATTTGTCCTTGTTCATTAGTCATTGTGACTCGTAGTGTGAATCATTTTTCCTTGTTCATTAGTTATTGTGAATCATTGTGTGAATCATTTATTCTTGTTCATTAGTCATTGTGACTCGTAGTGTGAATCATTTGTCCTTGTTCATTAGTCATTGTGAATCATTTGTCCTAGTTCATTAGTCATTGTGACTCGTTGTGTGAATCATTTGTCCTAGTTCAATGGTTATTGTGACTTTATGTGAATCATTTATCCTAGTTAATTACTCATTGTGACTCGTTGTGTGAATCATTTGTCCTTTTCATTAGTCATTGTGACTCGTTGTGTGAATCATTTGTCCTAGTTAATTACTCATTGTGACTCGTTGTGTGAATCATTTGTCCTTTTTCATTAGTCATTGTGAATTATTTGTCCTAGTTAATTAGTCATTGTGACTCAGTATGTGAATTATTTGTCCTTGTTCATTAGTCCTTGTGACTCATTGTGTGAATCATTTGTCCTTGTTCATTAGTTATATTGACACGTTGTGTGAATCATTTGTCCTAGTTAATTACTCATTGTGAGTCGTTGTGTGAACCATTTGTCCTTATTCATTAGTCATTGTAACTCGTTGTCTGA
Organism: Silene latifolia; assembly: GCF_048544455.1. Classification (NCBI taxonomy): domain Eukaryota; kingdom Viridiplantae; phylum Streptophyta; class Magnoliopsida; order Caryophyllales; family Caryophyllaceae; genus Silene; species Silene latifolia. The sequence continues at coordinate 1,499,933 of NW_027413125.1, forward strand.
ATCATTTGCCCTAGTTCATTAGTCATTGTGACTCGTTGTGTGAATCATGTTTTCATTAGTTCTTGTGTCTGTTTTTGTGAATCATTTGTCCTAGTTAATTACTCATTGTGACTCGTTGTGCAAATCATTTGTCCTTGTTCATTAGTCCTTGTGACTCGTTGTGTGAATCAATTGTCTTAGTTCATTAGTCATTGTGACTCGTTGTGTGAATCATTTGTCCTTGTTCATTAGTTATTATGACTCATTGTGTGAATCATTTGTCCTTATTCATTAGTCATTGTGACTCGTAGTGTGAATCATTTTTCCTTGTTCATTAGTCATTGTGAATCATTTGTCCTAGTTAATTAGTCATTGTGACTCGTTATGTGAATCATTTGTCCTTGTTCATTAGTCATTGTGACTCGTTGTGTGAATTATTTGTCCTTGTTCATTAGTCATTGTGACTCTTTGTGTGAATCATTTGTCCTAGTTCATTAGTCATTGTGACTCGTTGTGTGAATCATTTGTCCTAGTTCAATGGTGATTGTGACTTTATGTGAATCATTTATCCTAGTTAATTACTCATTGTGACTCGTTGTGTGAATCATTTGTCCTTTTCATTAGTCATTGTGACTCATTGTGTGAAGCATTTGTCCTAGTTGATTACTCATTGTGACTCGTTGTGTGAATCATTTGTCCTTTTTCATTAGTCATTGTGAATTATTTGTCCTAGTTAATTAGTCATTGTGACTCAGTATGTGAATTATTTGTCCTTGTTCATTAGTCCTTGTGACTCATTGTGTGAATCATTTGTCCTTGTTCATTAGTTATATTGACACGTTGTGTGAATCATTTGTCCTAGTTAATTACTCATTGTGAGTCGTTGTGTGAACCATTTGTCCTTATTCATTAGTCATTGTAACTCGTTGTCTGAATCATTTGCCCTAGTTCATTAGTCATTGTGACTCGTTGTGTGAATCATGTTTTCATTAGTTATTGTGTCTCTTTTTGTGAATCATTTGTCCTAGTTAGTTACTCATTGTGACTCGTTGTGCAAATCATTTGTCCTTGTTCATTAGTCCTTGTGACTCGTTGTGTGAATCAATTGTCTTAGTTCATTAGTCATTGTGACTCGTTGTGTGAATCATTTGTCCTTGTTCATTAGTTATTATGACTCATTGTGTGAATCATTTGTCCTTGTTCATTAGTCATTGTGACTCGTAGTGTGAATCATTTTTCCTTGTTCATTAGTTATTGTGACTCATTGTGTGAATCATTTATTCTTGTTCATTAGTCATTGTGACTCGTAGTGTGAATCATTTGTCCTTGTTCATTAGTCATTGTGAATCATTTGTCCTAGTTAATTAGTCATTGTGACTCATTGTGTGAATCATTTGTCCTTGTTCATTAGGCCTTGTGACTCGTTGTTTGAATCATTTGTCCTTGTTCATTAGTCATTGTGACTCGTTGTGAATCATTTGTCCTTGTAATTAGTCATTGTGACTCGTTATGTGAATCATTTGTCATTGTTCATTAGTCCTTGTGACTCATTGTGTGAATCATTTGTCCTAGTTAATTACTCATTGTGACTCGTTGTGCAAATCATTTGTCCTTGTTCATTAGTCCTTGTGACTCGTTGTGTGAATCAATTGTCTTAGTTCATTAGTCATTGTGACTCGTTGTGTGAATCATTTGTCCTTGTTCATTAGTTATTGTGACTCATTGTGTGAATCATTTGTCCTTGTTCATTAGTCATTGTGACTCGTAGTGTGAATCATTTTTCCTTGTTCATTAGTCATTGTGAATCATTTGTCCTAGTTAATTAGTCATTGTGACTCGTTATGTGAATCATTTGTCCTTGTTCATTAGTCATTGTGACTCTTTGTGTGAATCATTTGTCCTAGTTCATTAGTCATTGTGACTCGTTGTGTGAATCATTTGTCCTAGTTCAATGGTTATTGTGACTTTATGTGAATCATTTATCCTAGTTAATTACTCATTGTGACTCGTTGTGTGAATCATTTGTCCTTTTCATTAGTCATTGTGACTCGTTGTGTGAATCATTTGTCCTAGTTAATTACTCATTGTGACTCGTTGTGTGAATCATTTGTCCTTTTTCATTAGTCATTGTGAATTATTTGTCCTAGTTAATTAGTCATTGTGACTCAGTATGTGAATTATTTGTCCTTGTTCATTAGTCCTTGTGACTCATTGTGTGAATCATTTGTCCTTGTTCATTAGTTATATTGACACATTGTGTGAATCATTTGTCCTAGTTAATTACTCATTGTGAGTCGTTGTGTGAACCATTTGTCCTTATTCATTAGTCATTGTAACTCGTTGTCTGAATCATTTGCCCTAGTTCATTAGTCATTGTGACTCGTTGTGTGAATCATGTTTTCATTAGTTATTGTGTCTCTTTTTGTGAATCATTTGTCCTAGTTAATTACTCATTGTGACTCGTTGTGCAAATCATTTGTCCTTGTTCATTAGTCCTTGTGACTCGTTGTGTGAATCAATTGTCTTAGTTCATTAGTCATTGTGACTCGTTGTGTGAATCATTTGTCCTTGTTCATTAGTTATTGTGACTCATTGTGTGAATCATTTATTCTTGTTCATTAGTCATTGTGACTCGTAGTGTGAATCATTTTTCCTTCTTCATTAGTCATTGTGAATCATTTGTCCTAGTTAATTAGTCATTGTGACTCGTTATGTGAATCATTTGTCCTTGTTCATTAGTCATTGTGACTCGTTGTGTGAATCATTTGTCCTTGTTCATTAGTCATTGTGACTCTTTGTGTGAATCATTTGTCCTAGTTCATTACTCATTCTGACTCGTTGTGTGAATCATTTGTCCTTTTCATTAGTCATTGTGACTCGTTGTGTGAATCATTTGTCCTAGTTAATTACTCATTGTGACTCGTTGTGTGAATCATTTGTCCTTTTTCATTAGTCATTGTGAATTATTTGTCCTAGTTAATTAGTCATTGTGACTCAGTATGTGAATTATTTGTCCTTGTTCATTAGTCCTTGTGACTCATTGTGTGAATCATTTGTCCTTGTTCATTAGTTATATTGACACGTTGTGTGTATCATTTGTCCTAGTTAATTACTCATTGTGAGTCGTTGTGTGAACCATTTGTCCTTATTCATTAGTCATTGTAACTCGTTGTCTGAATCATTTGCCCTAGTTCATTAGTCATTGTGACTCGTTGTGTGAATCATTTGTCTGTTCATTAGTTATTGTGTCTCTTTTTGTGAATCATTTGTCCTAGTTAATTACTCATTGTGACTCGTTGTGCAAATCATTTGTCCTTGTTCATTAGTCCTTGTGACTCGTTGTGTGAATCAATTGTCTTAGTTCATTAGTCATTGTGACTCGTTGTGTGAATCATTTGTCCTTGTTCATTAGTTATTATGACTCATTGTGTGAATCATTTGTCCTTGTTCATTAGTCATTGTGACTCGTAGTGTGAATCATTTTTCCTTGTTCATTAGTCAATGTGAATCATTTGTCATAGTTAATTAGTCATTGTGACTCGTTATGTGAATCATTTGTCCTTGTTCATTAGTCATTGTGACTCGTTGTGTGAATCATTTGTCCTTGTTCATTAGTCATTGTGACTCTTTGTGTGAATCATTTGTCCTAGTTCATTAGTCATTGTGACTCGTTGTGTGAATCATTTGTCCTAGTTCAATGGTTATTGTGACTTTATGTGAATCATTTATCCTAGTTAATTACTCATTGTGACTCGTTGTGTGAATCATTTGTCCTTTTCATTAGTCATTGTGACTCGTTGTGTAAATCATTTGTCCTAGTTGATTACTCATTGTGACTCGTTGTGTGAATCATTTGTCCTTTTTCATTAGTCATTGTGAATTATTTGTCCTAGTTAATTAGTCATTGTGACTCAGTATGTGAATTATATGTCCTTGTTCATTAGTCCTTGTGACTCATTGTGTGAATCATTTGTCCTTGTTCATTAGTTATATTGACACGTTGTGTGAATCATTTGTCCTAGTTAATTACTCATTGTGAGTCGTTGTGTGAACCATTTGTCCTTATTCATTAGTCATTGTAACTCGTTGTCTGAATCATTTGCCCTAGTTCATTAGTCATTGTGACTCGTTGTGTGAATCATGTTTTCATTAGTTATTGTGTCTCTTTTTGTGAATCATTTGTCCTAGTTAATTACTCATTGTGACTCGTTGTGCAAATCATTTGTCCTTGTTCATTAGTTCTAGTGACTCGTAGTGTGAATCATTTGTCCTTGTTCATTAGTCATTGTGAATCATTTGTCCTAGTTAATTAGTCATTGTGACTCGTTGTGTGAATCATTTGTCCTTGTTCATTAGGCCTTGTGACTCGTTGTTTGAATCATTTGTCCTTGTTCATTAGTCATTGTGACTCGTTGTGAATCATTTGTCCTTGTAATTAGTCATTGTGACTCGTTATGTGAATCATTTGTCCTTGTTCAATAGTCCTTGTGACTCATTGTGTGAATCATTTGTCCTAGTTAATTACTCATTGTGACTCGTTGTGCAAATCATTTGTCCTTGTTCATTAGTCCTTGTGACTCGTTGTGTGAATCAATTGTCTTAGTTCATTAGTCATTGTGACTCGTTGTGTGAATCATTTGTCCTTGTTCATTAGTTATTGTGACTCATTGTGTGAATCATTTGTCCTTGTTCATTAGTCATTGTGACTCGTAGTGTGAATCATTTTTCCTTGTTCATTAGTCATTGTGAATCATTTGTCCTAGTTAATTAGTCATTGTGACTCCTTATGTGAATCATTTGTCCTTGTTCATTAGTCATTGTGACTCTTTGTGTGAATCATTTGTCCTAGTTCATTAGTCATTGTGACTCGTTGTGTGAATCATTTGTCCTAGTTCAATGGTTATTGTGACTTTATGTGAATCATTTATCCTAGTTAATTACTCATTGTGACTCGTTGTGTGAATCATTTGTCCTTTTCATTAGTCATTGTGACTCGTTGTGTGAATCATTTGTCCTAGTTAATTACTCATTGTGACTCGTTGTGTGAATCATTTGTCCTTTTTCATTAGTCATTGTGAATTATTTGTCCTAGTTAATTAGTCATTGTGACTCAGTATGTGAATTATTTGTCCTTGTTCATTAGTCCTTGTGACTCATTGTGTGAATCATTTGTCCTTGTTCATTAGTTATATTGACACGTTGTGTGAATCATTTGTCCTAGTTAATTACTCATTGTGAGTCGTTGTGTGAACCATTTGTCCTTATTCATTAGTCATTGTAACTCGTTATCTGAATCATTTGCCCTAGTTCATTAGTCATTGTGACTCGTTGTGTGAATCATGTTTTCATTAGTTATTGTGTCTCTTTTTGTGAATCATTTGTCCTAGTTAATTACTCATTGTGACTCGTTGTGCAAATCATTTGTCCTTGTTCATTAGTCCTTGTGACTCGTTGTGTGAATCAATTGTCTTAGTTCATTAGTCATTGTGACTCGTTGTGTGAATCATTTGTCCTTGTTCATTAATTATTGTGACTCATTGTGTGAATCATTTATTCTTGTTCATTAGTCATTGTGACTCGTAGTGTGAATCATTTTTCCTTGTTCATTAGTCATTGTGAATCATTTGTCCTAGTTAATTAGTCATTGTGACTCGTTATGTGAATCATTTGTCCTTGTTCATTAGTCATTGTGACTCGTTGTGTGAATCATTTGTCCTTGTTCATTAGTCATTGTGACTCTTTGTGTGAATCATTTGTCCTAGTTCATTAGTCATTGTGACTCGTTGTGTGAATCATTTGTCCTAGTTCAATGGTTATTGTGACTTTATGTGAATCATTTATCCTAGTTAATTACTCATTCTGACTCGTTGTGTGAATCATTTGTCCTTTTCATTAGTCATTGTGACTCGTTGTGTGAATCATTTGTCCTAGTTAATTACTCATTGTGACTCGTTGTGTGAATCATTTGTCCTTTTTCATTAGTCATTGTGAATTATTTGTCCTAGTTAATTAGTCATTGTGACTCGTTATGTGAATCATTTGTCCTTGTTCATTAGTCCTTGTGACTCATTGTGTGAATCATTTGTCCTTGTTCATTAGTTATATTGACACGTTGTGTGAATCATTTGTCCTAGTTAATTACTCATTGTGAGTCGTTGTGTGAACCATTTGTCCTTATTCATTAGTCATTGTAACTCGTTATCTGAATCATTTGCCCTAGTTCATTAGTCATTGTGACTCGTTGTGTGAATCATGTTTTCATTAGTTATTGTGTCTCTTTTTGTGAATCATTTGTCCTAGTTAATTACTCATTGTGACTCGTTGTGCAAATCATTTGTCCTTGTTCATTAGTCCTTGTGACTCGTTGTGTGAATCATTTGTCCTTGTTCATTAGGTGTTATGACTCGTTGTTTGAATCATTTGTCCTTGTTCATTAGTCAGTGTGACTCGTTGTGAATCATTTGTCCTTCTAATTAGTCATTGTGACTCGTTATGTGAATCATTTGTCCTTGTTCATTAGTCCTTGTGACTCATTGTGTGAATCATTTGTCCTAGTTAATTACTCATTGTGACTCGTTGTGTGAATAGTCTTTGTGACTCGTTGTGTGAATCATTTGTCCTAGTTAATTACTCATTGTGACTCGTTGTGTGAATCATTTGTCCTTTTTCATTAGTCATTGTGAATTATTTGACCTAGTTAATTAGTCATTGTGACTCGTTATGTGAATCATTTGTCCTTGTTCATTAGTCCTTGTGACTCGTTGTGTGAATCATTTGTCCTTGTTCATTAGTTATATTGACACGTTGTGTGAATCATTTGTCCTAGTTAATTACTCATTGTGACTCGTTGTGTGAACCATTTGTCCTTATTCATTAGTCATTGTAACTCTTTGTCTGAATCATTTGCCCTAGTTCATTAGTCATTGTGACTCGTTGTGTGAATCATTTGTCCTTGTTCATTAGTCCTTGTGACTCGTTGTTTGAATCATTTGTCCTTGTTCATTAGTCATTGTGACTCGTTGTGAATCATTTGTCCTTGTAATTAGTCATTGTGACTCGTTATGTGAATCATTTGTCCTTGTTCATTAGTCCTTGTGACTCGTTGTGTGAATCATTTGTCCTTGTTCATTAGTTATATTAACACGTTGTGTGAATCATTTGTCCTAGTTAATTACTCATTGTGACTCGTTGTGTGAACCATTTGTCCTTATTCATTAGTCATTGTAACTCGTTGTCTGAATCATTTGCCCTAGTTCATTAGTCATTGTGACTCGTTGTGTGAATCATTTGTCTGTTCATTAGTTATTGTGTCTCTTTTTGTGAATCATTTGTCCTAGTTGATTACTCATTGTGACTCGTTGTGCAAATCATTTGTCCTTGTTCATTAGTCCTTGTGACTCGTTGTGTGAATCAATTGTCTTAGTTCATTAGTCATTGTGACTCGTTGTATGAATCATTTGTCCTTGTTCATTAGTTATTGTGACTCATTGTGTGAATCATTTATTCTTTTTCATTAGTCATTGTGACTCGTAGTGTGAATCATTTTTCCTTGTTCATTAGTCATTGTGAATCATTTGTCCTAGTTAATTAGTCATTGTGACTCATTATGTGAATCATTTGTCCTTGTTCATTAGTCATTGTGACTCATTGTGTGAATCATTTGTCCTTGTTCATTAGTCATTGTGGCTCTTTGTGTGAATCATTTGTCCTAGTTCATTAGTCATTGTGACTCGTTGTGTGAATCATTTGTCCTAGTTCAATGGTTATTGTGACTTTATGTGAATCATTTATCCTAGTTAATTACTCATTGTGACTCGTTGTGTGAATCATTTGTCCTTTTCATTAGTCATTGTGACTCGTTGTGTGAATCATTTGTCCTTTTTCATTATTCATTGTGAATTATTTGTCCTAGTTAATTAGTCATTGTGACTCAGTATGTGAATTATTTGTCCTTGTTCATTAGTCCTTGTGACTCATTGTGTGAATCATTTGTCCTTGTTCATTAGTTATATTGACACGTTGTGTGAATCATTTGTCCTAGTTAATTACTCATTGTGAGTCGTTGTGTGAACCATTTGTCCTTATTCATTAGTCATTGTAACTCGTTGTCTGAATCATTTGCCCTAGTTCATTAGTCATTGTGACTCGTTGTGTGAATCATGTTTTCATTAGTTATTGTGTCTCTTTTTGTGAATCATTTGTCCTAGTTAATTACTCATTGTGACTCGTTGTGCAAATCATTTGTCCTTGTTCATTAGTCCTTGTGACTCGTTGTGTGAATCAATTGTCTTAGTTCATTAGTCATTGTGACTCGTTGTGTGAATCATTTGTCCTTGTTCATTAGTTATTATGACTCATTGTGTGAATCATTTGTCCTTATTCATTAGTCATTGTGACTCGTAGTGTGAATCATTTTTCCTTGTTCATTAGTCATTGTGAATCATTTGTCCTAGTTAATTAGTCATTGTGACTCGTTATGTGAATAGGACAAATAGTTCACACAACAAGTCACATTTACTAATAAACAAGGACAAATGGTTCACACAACGAGTCACAAGGGCTAATGAACATGGACAAATGGTTCACACAACGAGTCACATGGACTAATGAACAAGTACAATTGCTTAACACAAGGAGTCACAAGGACTAATGAACAAGGACAAATGGTTCACACAACGAGTCAATTGGACTAATGAACAATTACATTTGTTTAACACAACGAATCACAAGGACTAATGAACATGGATAAATGGTTTACACAACAAGTCACAAGGACTAATGAACATGGACAAATGGTTCATACAACGAGTCACTTGGACTAATGAACAAGTATTATTGTTTAACACAACGAGTCACAAGGACTAATGAACAACGACAAATAGTTCACACAACGAGTCACAAGGACTAATGGACAAGTACAATTGTTTAACACAACGAGTCGCATGGACTAATAAACAAAGACAAATGGTTCACACAACGAGTCACGTGGACTAATGCACAATTACAATTGTTTAACACAACGAGTCACAAGGGCTAATGAACAAGGACAAATGGTTCACACAACGAGTCACATGGACTAATGAACAAGTACAATTATTTTAACAATACGAGTCACATGAACTAATGAACAAGGAAAAATGGTTTACAAAATGAGTCACAAGGACTAATGAACGAGGACAAATAGTTCACCCAACGAGTCACATGGACAAGTGAACCAGTACAATTGTTTAACACAACGACTCAGAAGGACTAATGAACAAGGACAAATGGTTTACACAACAAGTCACAAGGACTAATGAACATGGACAAATGGTTCACACGAGTCACTTGGACTAATGAACAAGTGTAATTGTTTAACACAACGAGTAACAAGGACTAATGAACAAGGACAAATATTTCACACAACGAGTCACTTGGACTAATGAACAAGAATAATTGTTTAACACAACGACTGACAAGGCCTAATAAACAAGGACAAATGGATTACACAACGAGTCATATGGAGTAATGAACAAGTACAATTGTTTAACAAAACGAGTCACAAGGACTAATGAACAAAGACAAATGATTCACACAACGAGTCACATGGACTAATGAAAAATTACAATCTTGCTTAACATAACGAGTCACGAAGACCAATGAACAAGGACAAATGGTTCACACAACGAGTCACATTTATTAATAAACAAGGATAAATTGTTCACAAAACGAGTCACAAAGGCTAATGAACAAGGACAAATAGTTCACACAAAGAGTCACATGGACTAGGGAACAAGTACAATTATTTTAACACAACGAGTCACAACGACTAAAGAACAAGGACAAATGGTTTACACAACGAGTCACAAGGACTAATAAACGAGGACAAATGGTTCACCCAACGAGTCACATGGACAAGTGAAAAGTACAATTGTTTAACACAACGAATCACAAGGACTAATGAACAAGGACAATTGGTTTACACAACAAGTCACAAGGACTAATGAACATGGACAAATGGTTCACACGAGTCACTTGGACTAATGAACAAGTATAATTGTTTAACACAACGAGTCACAAGGACTAATGAACAACGACAAATAGTTCACACAACGAGTCACTTGGACTAATGAACAAGTATAATTGTTTAACAGAACGAGTGACAAGACCTAATGAACAAGGACAAATGGATCACACAACGAGTCACATAGAGTAATGAACAATTACAATTGTTTAACACAACGAGTCACAAGGACTAATGAACAAGGACAAATAGTTCACACAACGAGTCACATTTACTAATAAACAAGGACAAATGGTTCACCCAACGAGTCACAAGGGCTAATGAACATGGACATATGGTTTACACAACGAGTCACATGGACTAATGAACAAGTACAATTGCTTAACACAAGGAGTCACAAGGACTAATGAACAAGGACAAATGTTTCACATAACGAGTCAATTGGACTAATGAACAATTACATTTGATTAACACAACGACTCACAAGGACTAATGAACAAGGATAAATGGTTTACACAACAAGTCACAAGGACTAATGAACATGGACAAATGGTTCATACAACGAGTCACTTGGACTAATGAACAAGTATAATTGTTTAACTTAACGAATCACAAGGACTAATGAACAAGGACAAATAGTTCACACAACGAGTCATAAGGACTAATGGACAAGTACAATGGTTTAACACAACGAGTTGCAACGACTAATGAAAAAAGACAAATGGTTCACACAACGAGTCACATGGACTAATGCACAATTAGAATTGTTTAACACAACGAGTCACAAGGGCTAATGAACAAGGACAAATGGCTCACACCACGAGTCACTTGGACTAATCAAGAAATACAATTGTTTAAGACAACGAGTCACAAGGACTAATGAAAAGGATAAATGGTTCACACAACGATTCACATTCACTAATAAATAAGGATAAATGGTTCACACAACGAGTCACATTTACTAATAAACAATGACAAATGGTTCGCACAACGAGTCACAAGGGCTAATGAACAATTACAATTGCTTAACATAACAAGTCACGAAGACCAATGAACAAGGACAAATGGTTCACACAACGAGTCACATTTACAAATAAACAAGGATAAATGGTTCACACAACGAGTCACAACGGCTAATGAACAAGGACAAATGGTTCACACAACGAGTCACATGGACTAATGAACAAGTACAATTATTTTTACACAACGAGTCACAAGGACTAATGAACAAGGACAGATGGTTTACACAACGAGTCACAACGACTAATGAACGAGGACAAATGGTTCACACAACGAGTCACGTGGACAAGTGAACCAGTACAATTGTTTAACAGAACGAGTCAAAAGGACTAATGAACAAGGACAAATGGTTTACACAACAAGTCACAAGGACTAATGAACATGGACAAATGGTTCACACGAGTCACTTGGACTAATGAACAAGTATAATTGTTTAACACAACGAGTGACAAGACCAAATGAACAAGGACAAATGGATCACACAACGAGTCACATGGAGTAACGAACAAGTACAATTGTTTAACACAACGAGTCACAAGGACTAATGAACAAGGACAAATGGTTCGCACAACAAGTCACATGGACTAATGAACAAGTACAATTGTTTAACACAACGAATCACAAGGACTAATGAACAAGGACAAATAGTTCACACAACAAGTCATATTTACTAATAAACAAGGACAAATGGTTCACACAACGAGTCACAAGGGCTAATGAACATGGACAAATGGTTCACACAACGAGTCACATGGACTAATGAACAAGTACAATTGCTTAACACAAGGAGTCACAAGGACTAATGAACAAGGACAAATGGTTCACACAACGAGTCAATTGGACTAATGAACAATTACATTTGTTTAACACAACGAATCACAAGCACTAATGAACAAGGATAAATGGTTTACACAACAAGTCACAAGGACTAATGGACATGGACAAATGGTTCATACAACGAGTCACTTGGACTAATGAACAAGTATAATTGTTTAACACAACGAGTCACAAGGACTAATGAACAACGACAAATAGTTCACACAACGAGTCACAAGGACTAATGGACAAGTACAATTGTTTAACACAACGAGTCGCATGGACTAATGAACAAAGACAAATGGTTCACACAACGAGTCACGTGGACTAATGCACAATTACAATTGTTTAACACAACGAGTCACAAGGGCTAATGAACAAGGACAAATGGTTCACACAACGAGTCACATGGACTAATGAACAAGTACAATTATTTTAACAAAACGAGTCACATGAACTAATGAACAAGGAAAAATGGTTTACAAAATGAGTCACAAGGACTAATGAACGAGGACAAATAGTTCACCCAACGAGTCACATGGACAAGTGAACCAGTACAATTGTTTAACACAACGACTCAGAAGGACTAATGAACAAGGACAAATGGTTTACACAACAAGTCACAAGGACTAATGAACATGGACAAATGGTTCACACGAGTCACTTGGACTAATGAACAAGTGTAATTGTTTAACACAACGAGTAACAAGGACTAATGAACAAGGACAAATATTTCACACAACGAGTCACTTGGACTAATGAACAAGAATAATTGTTTAACACAACGACTGACAAGGCCTAATAAACAAGGACAAATGGATTACACAACGAGTCATATGGAGTAATGAACAAGTACAATTGTTTAACAAAATGAGTCACAAGGACTAATGAACAAGGACAAATGATTCACACAACGAGTCACATGGACTAATGAACAATTACAATCTTGCTTAACATAACGAGTCACGAAGACCAATGAACAAGTACAAATGGTTCACACAAGGAGTCTCATTTATTAATAAACAAGGATAAATTGTTCACAAAACGAGTCACAAAGGCTAATGAACAAGGACAAATAGTTCACACAACGAGTCACATGGACTAGTGAACAAGTACAATTATTTTAACACAACGAGTCACAATGACTAAAGAATAAGGACAAATGGCTTACACAACGAGTCACAAGGACTAATGAACGAGGACAAATGGTTCACCCAACGAGTCACATGGACAAGTGAAAAAGTACAATTGTTTAACACAACGAATCACAAGGACTAATGAACAAGGACAATTGGTTTACACAACAAGTCACAAGGACTAATGAACATGGACAAATGGTTCACACGAGTCACTTGGACTAATGAACAAGTATAATTGTTTAACACAACGAGTCACAAGGACTAATGAACAACGACAAATAGTTCACACAACGAGTCACTTGGACTAATGAACAAATATAATTGTTTAACAGAACGAGTGACAAGACCTAATGAACAAGGACAAATGGATCACACAACGAGTCACATAGAGTAATGAACAAGTACAATTGTTTAACACAACGAGTCACAAGGACTAATGAACGAGAACAAATGGTTCGCACAACGAGTTATATGGACTAATGAACAAGTACAATTGTTTACGAGGACAAATAGTTCACCCAACGAGTCACATGGACAAGTGAACCAGTACAATTGTTTAACACAACGACTCAGAAGGACTAATGAACAAGGACAAATGGTTTACACAACAAGTCACAAGGACTAATGAACATGGACAAATGGTTCACACGAGTCACTTGGACTAATGAACAAGTGTAATTGTTTAACACAACGAGTAACAAGGACTAATGAACAAGGACAAATATTTCACACAACGAGTCACTTGGACTAATGAACAAGAATAATTGTTTAACACAACGACTGACAAGGCCTAATAAACAAGGACAAATGGATTACACAACGAGTCATATGGAGTAATGAACAAGTACAATTGTTTAACAAAATGAGTCACAAGGACTAATGAACAAGGACAAATGATTCACACAACGAGTCACATGGACTAATGAACAATTACAATCTTGCTTAACATAACGAGTCACGAAGACCAATGAACAAGTACAAATGGTTCACACAAGGAGTCTCATTTATTAATAAACAAGGATAAATTGTTCACAAAACGAGTCACAAAGGCTAATGAACAAGGACAAATAGTTCACACAACGAGTCACATGGACTAGTGAACAAGTACAATTATTTTAACACAACGAGTCACAATGACTAAAGAATAAGGACAAATGGCTTACACAACGAGTCACAAGGACTAATGAACGAGGACAAATGGTTCACCCAACGAGTCACATGGACAAGTGAACAAGTACAATTGTTTAACACAACGAATCACAAGGACTAATGAACAAGGACAATTGGTTTACACAACAAGTCACAAGGACTAATGAACATGGACAAATGGTTCACACGAGTCACTTGGACTAATGAACAAGTATAATTGTTTAACACAACGAGTCACAAGGACTAATGAACAACGACAAATAGTTCACACAACGAGTCACTTGGACTAATGAACAAATATAATTGTTTAACAGAACGAGTGACAAGACCTAATGAACAAGGACAAATGGATCACACAACGAGTCACATAGAGTAATGAACAAGTACAATTGTTTAACACAACGAGTCACAAGGACTAATGAACGAGAACAAATGGTTCGCACAACGAGTTATATGGACTAATGAACAAGTACAATTGTTTAACACAACGAGTCACAAGGACTAATGAACAAGGACAAATAGTTCACACAACGAGTCACATTTACTAATAAACAAGGACAAATGGTTCACCCAACGAGTCACAAGGGCTAATGAACATGGACATATGGTTTACACAACGAGTCACATGGACTAATGAACAAGTACAATTGCTTAACACAAGGAGTCACAAGGACTAATGAACAAGGACAAATGGTTCACACAACGAGTCAATTGGACTAATGAACAATTACATTTGTTTAACACAACGACTCACAAGGACTAATGAACAAGGATAAATGGTTTACACAACAAGTCAGAAGGACTAATGAAGATGGACAAATGGTTCATACAACGAGTCACTTGGACTAATGAACAAGTATAATTGTTTAACTTAACGAATCACAAGGACTAATGAACAAGGACAAATAGTTCACACAACGAGTCACAAGGACTAATGGACAAGTACAATTGTTTAACACAACGAGTCGCAACGACTAATGAACGAAGACAAATGGTTCACACAACGAGTCACATGGACTAATGCACAATTAGAATTGTTTAACACAACGAGTCACAAGGGCTAATGAACAAGGACAAATGGCTCACACCACGAGTCACATGGACTAATGAAGAAATACAATTGTTTAACACAACGAGTCACAAGGACTAATGAAAAAGGATAAATGGTTCACACAACGATTCACATTCACTAATAAATAAGGATAAATGGTTCACACAACGAGTCACATTTACTAATAAACAATGACAAATGGTTCGCACAACGAGTCACAAGGGCTAATGAACAACTACAATTGCTAAACATAACAAGTCACGAAGACCAATGAACAAGGACAAATGGTTCACACAACGAGTCACATTTACAAATAAACAAGGATAAATGGTTCACACAACGAGTCACAAGGGCTAATGAACAAGGACAAATGGTTCACACAACGAGTCACATGGACTAATGAACAAGTACAATTATTTTAACACAACGAGTCACAAGGACAGATGGTTTACACAACGAGTCACAACGACTAATGAACGAGGACAAATGGTTCACACAACGAGTCACGTGGACAAGTGAACCAGTACAATTGTTTAACAGAACGAGTCAGAAGGACTAATGAACAAGGACAAATGGTTTACACAACAAGTCACAAGGACTAATGAACATGGACAAATGGTTCACACGAGTCACTTGGACTAATGAACAAGTATAATTGTTTAAAACAACGAGTGACAAGACCAAATGAACAAGGACAAATGGATCACACAACGAGTCACATGGAGTAACGAACAAGTACAATTGTTTAATACAACGAGTCACAAGGACTAATGAACAAGGACAAATGGTTCGCACAACAAGTCACATTGACTAATGAACAAGTACAATTGTTTAACACAACGAATCACAAGGACTAATGAACAAGGACAAATAGTTCACACAACAAGTCACATTTACTAATAAACAAGGACAAATGGTTCACACAACGAGTCACAAGGGCAAATAAACATGGACAAATGGTTCACACAACGAGTCACATGGACTAATGAACAAGTACAATTGCTTAACACAAGGAGTCACAAGGACTAATGAACAAGGACAAATGGTTCACACAACGAGTCAATTGGACTAATGAACAATTACATTTGTTTAACACAACGAATCACAAGGACTAATGAACAAGGATAAATGGTTTACACAACAAGTCACAAGGACTAATGAACATGGACAAATGGTTCATACAACGAGTCACTTAGACTAATGAACAAGTATAATTGTTTAACACAACGAGTCACAAGGACTAATGAACAAGGACAAATAGTTCACACAACGAGTCACAAGGACTAATGGACAAGTACAATTGTTTAACACAACGAGTCGCATGGACTAATGAACAAAGACAAATGGTTCACACAACGAGTCACATGGACTAATTCACAATTACAATTGTTTAACACAATGAGACACAAGGGCTAATGAACAAGGACAAATGGTTCACACAACGAGTCACATGGACTAATGAACAAGTACAATTGTTTAACACAACGAATCACAAGGACTAATGAACAAGGACAAATACTTCACACAACAAGTCACATTTACTAATAAACAAGGACAAATGGTTCATACAACGAGTCACAAGGGCTAATGAACATGGACAAATGGTTCACACAACGAGTCACATGGACTAATGACCAAGTACAATTGCTTAACACAAGGAGTCACAAGGACTAATGAACAAGGACAAATGGTTCACACAACGGTCAATTGGACTAATGAACAAATACATTTGTTTAACACAACGAATCACAAGGACTAATGAACAAGGATAAATGGTTTACACAACAAGTCACAAGGACTAATGAACATGGACAAATGGTTCATACAACGAGTCACTTAGACTAATGAACAAGTATAATTGTTTAACACAACGAGTCACAAGGACTAATGAACAAGGACAAATAGTTCACACAACGAGTCACAAGGACTAATGGACAAGTACAATTGTTTAACACAACGAGTCACAAGGACTAATGAACAAGGACAAATGGTTCGCACAACAAGTCACATGGACTAATGAACAAGTAAAATTGTTTAACACAACGAATCACAAGGACTAATGAACAAGGACAAATAGTTCACACAACAAGTCACATTTACTAATAAACAAGGACAAATGGTTCACACAACGAGTCACAAGGGCTAATGAACATGGACAAATGGTTCACACAACGAGTCACATGGACTAATGAACAAGTACAATTGCTTAACACAAGGAGTCACAAGGACTAATGAACAAGGACAAATGGTTCACACAACGAGTCAATTGGACTAATGAACAATTACATTTGTTTAACACAACGAATCACAAGGACTAATGAACAAGGATAAATGGTTTACACAACAAGTCACAAGGACTAATGAACATGGACAAATGGTTCATACAACGAGTCACTTAGACTAATGAACAAGTATAATTCTTTAACACAACGAGTCACAAGGACTAATGAACAAGGACAAATAGTTCACACAACGAGTCACAAGGACTAATGGACAAGTACAATTGTTTAACACAACGAGTCGCATGGACTAATGAACAAAGACAAATGGTTCACACAACGAGTCACATGGACTAATGCACAATTACAATTGTTTAACACAATGAGACACAAGGGCTAATGAACAAGGACAAATGGTTCACACAACGAGTCACATGGACTAATGAACAAGTACAATTATTTTAACACAACGAGTCACATGGACTAATGAACAAGGAAAAATGGTTTACACAACGAGTCACAAGGACTAATGAATGAGGACAAATGGTTCACCCAACGAGTCACATGGAAAAGTGAACTAGTACAATTGTTTAACACAACGACTCAGAAAGACTAATGAACAAGGACAAATGGTTTACACAACAAGTCACAAGGACTAATGAACATGGACAAATGGTTCACATGAGTCACTTGGACTAATGAACAAGAATAATTGTTTAACACAACGACTGACAAGGCCTAATAAACAAGAACAAATGGATTACACAACGAGTCATATGGAGTAATGAACAAGTACAATTGTTTAACACAACGAGTCACAAGGACTAATGAACAAGGACAATTGATTCACACAACGAGTCACATGGACTAATGAACAATTACAATCTTGCTTAACATAACGAGTCACGAAGACCAATGAACAAGGACAAATGGTTCACACAACGAGTCACATTTATTAATAAACAAGGATAAATTGTTCACAAAACGAGTCACAAAGGCGAATGAACAAAGACAAATAGTTCATACAACGAGTCACATGGACTAGTGAACAAGTACAATTATTTTAACACAACGACTAAAGAACAAGGACAAATGGTTTACACAACGAGTCACAAGGACTAATGAACGAGGACAAATGGTTCACCCAACGAGTCACATGGACAAGTGAACAAGTACAATTGTTTAACACAACGAGTCACAAGGACTAATGAACAAGGACAATTGGTTTACACAACAAGTCACAAGGACTAATGAACATGGACAAATGGTTCACACGAGTCACTTAGACTAATGAACAAGTATAATTGTTTAACACAACGAGTCACAAGGACTAATGAACAACGACAAATAGTTCACACAACGAGTCACTTGGACTAATGAACAAGTATAATTATTTAACAGAACGAGTGACAAGACCTAATGAACAAGGACAAATGGATCACACAACGAGTCACATAGAGTAATGAACAAGTAAAATTGTTTAACACAACGAGTCACATGGACTAATGAACAAGGACAAATGGTTCGCACAACGAGTCATATGGACTAATGAACAAGTAAAATTGTTTAACACAACGAGTCACAAGGACTAATGAACAAGAACAAATAGTTCACACAACAAGTCACATTTACTAAAAAACAAGGACAAATGGTTCCCCCAACGAGTCACAAGGGCTAATGAACATGGACATATGGTTCACACAACGAGTCACATGGACTAATGAAAAAGTACAATTGCTTAACACAAGGAGTCACAAGGACTAATGAACAAGGAGAAATGGTTCACACAAAGAGTCAATTAGACTAATGAACAATTACATTTGTTTAACACAACGACTCACAAGGACTAATGAACAAGGATAAATGGTTTACACAACAAGTCACAAGGACTAATGAACATGAACAAATGGTTCATACAACGAGTCACTTGGACTAATGAACAAGTATAATTGTTTAACATAACGAATCACAAGGACTAATGAACAAGGACAAATAGTTCACACAACGAGTTACAAGGACTAATGGATAAGTACAATTGTTTAACACAACGAGTCCCAACGACTAATGAACAAAGACAAATGGTTCACACAACGAGTCACATGGACTAATACACAAATACAATTGTTTAACACAACGAGTCACAAGGACTAATGAAAAAGGATAAATGGTTCACACAACGATTCACATTCACTAATAAACAAGGATAAATGGTTCACACAACGAGTCACATTTACTAATAAACAATGACAAATGGTTCGCACAACGAGTCACAAGGGCTAATGAACAATTACAATTGCTTAACATAACAAGTCACGAAGACCAATGAACAAGGATAAATGGTTCACACAACGAGTCACATTTACAAATAAACAAGGATAAATAGTTCACACAACGAGTCACAAGGGCTAATGAACAAGGACAAATGGTTCACACAACGAGTCACATTTACAAATAAACAAGGATAAATGGTTCACACAACGAGTCACTAGGACTAATAAACAAGGACAAATGGTTTACACAACGAGTCACAACGACTAATGAACGAGGACAAAGGGTTCACCCAACGAGTCACATGGACAGGTGAACCAGTACAATTGTTTAACACAACGAGTCAGAAGGACTAATGAACAAGGACAAATGGTTTACACAACAAGTCACAAGGACTAATGAACATGGACAAATGGTTCACACGAGTCACATGGACTAATGAACAAGTATAATAGTTTAACACAACGAGTGACAAGACCAAATGAACAAGGACAAATGGATCACACAACGAGTCACATGGAGTAATGAACAAGTACAATTGTTTAACACAATGAGTCACAAGGACTAATGAACAAGGACAAATGGTTCGCACAACAAGTCACATGGACTAATGAACAAGTACAATTGTTTAACACAACGAGTCACAAGGACTAATGAACAAGGACAAATAGTTCACACAACGAGTCACATTTACTAATAAACAAGGACAAATGGTTCACACAACGAGTCTGAGGGCTAATGAACATGGACAAATGGTTCACACAACGAGTCACATGGACTAATGAACAAGTACAATTGCTTAACACAAGGAGTCATAAGGACTAATGAACAAGGACAAATGGTTCACACAACGAGTCAATTGGACTAATGAACAATTACATTTGTTTAACACAACGAATCACAAGGACTAATGAACAAGGATAAATGGTTTACACAACAAGTCACAAGGACTAATGAACATGGACAAATGGTTCATACAACGAGTCACTTGGACTAATGAACAAATATAATTGTTTAACACAACGAGTCACAAGAACTAATGAACAAGGACAAATAGTTCACACAACGAGTCACAAGAACTAATGGACAAGTACAATTGTTTAACACAACGAGTTGCATGGACTAATGAACAAAGACAAATGGTTCACACAACGAGTCACATGGACTAATGCACAATTACAATTGTTTAACACAACGAGTCACAAGGGCTAATGAACAAGGACAAATGGTTCACACAATGAGTCACATGGACTAATGAACAAGTACAATTATTTTAACACAACAGGTCACATGGACTAATGAACAAGGAAAAATGGTTTACACAACGAGTCACAAGGACTAATGAACGAGGACAAATGGTTCACCCAACGAGTCACATGGACAAGTGAACCAGTACAAGTGTTTAACACAACGACTCAGAAGGACTAATGAAGAAGGACAAATGGTTTACACAACAAGTCACAAGGACTAATGAACATGGACAAATGGTTCACACGAGTCACTTGGACTAATGAACAAGTATAATTGTTTAACACAACGAGTAACAAGGACTAATGAACAAGGACAAATATTTCACACAACGAGTCACTTGGACTAATGAACAAGAATAATTGTTTAACACAACGACTGACAAGGCCTAATAAACAAGGACAAATGGATTACACAACGTGTCATATGGAGTAATGAACAAGTGCAATTGTTTAACACAACGAGTCACAAGGACTAATGAACAAGGACAAATGATTCACACAACGAGTCACATGGACTAATGAACAATTACAATCTTGCTTAACATAACGAGTCACGAAGACCAATGAACAAGGACAAATGGTTCACACAACGAGTCACATTTATTAATAAACAAGGATAAATTGTTCACAAAATGAGTCACAAAGGCTAATGAACAAGGACAAATAGTTCACACAACGAGTCACATGGACTAGTGAACAAGTACAATTATTTTAACACAGCGAATCACAACGACTGAAGAACAAGGACAAATGGTTTACACAACGAGTCACAAGGACTAATGAACGAGGACAAATGGTTCACCCAACGAGTCACATGGACAAGTGAACAAGTACAATTGTTTAACACAACGAGTCACAAGGACTAATGAACAAGGACAATTGGTTTACACAACAAGTCACAAGGACTAATGAACATGGACAAATGGTTCACACGAGTCACTTGGACTAATAAACAAGTATAATTGTTTAACACAACGAGTCACAAGGACTAATGAACAACGACAAATAGTTCACACAACGAGTCACTTGGACTAATGAACAAGTATAATTGTTAAACAGAACGAGTGACAAGACCTAATGAACAAGGACAAATGGATCACACAACGAGTGACATAGAGAGAATGAACAAGTACAATTGTTTAACACAACGAGTAAGAAGGACTTTTGAACAAGGAAAAATGGTTCGCACAACGAGTCATATGGACTAATGAACAAGTATAATTGTTTAACACAACGAGTCACAAGGACTAATGAACAAGGACAAATAGTTCACACAACGAGTCACATTTACTAATAAACAAGGACAAATGGTTCACCCAACGAGTCACAAGGGCTAATGAACATGGACATATCGTTCACACAACGAGTCACATGGACTAATGAACAAGTACAATTTCTTAACACAAGGAGTCACAAGGACTAATGAACAAGGACAAATGGTTCACACAACGAGTCAATTGGACTAATGAACAATTACATTTGTTTAACACAACGACTCACAAGGACTAATGAACAAGGATAAACACAAGGACTAATGAACATGGACAAATGGTTCATACAACGAGTCACTTGGACTAATGAACAAGTATAATTGTTTAACACAACGAGTCGCAACGACTAATGAACAAAGACAAATGGTTCACACAACGAGTCACAAGGACTAATGGACAAGTACAATTGTTTAACACAACGAGTCGCAACGACTAATGAACAAAGACAAATGGTTCACACAACGAGTCACATGGACTAATGCTTAATTAGAATATTTTAACACAACGAGTCACAAGAGCTAATGAACAAGGAAAAATGGCTCACACCACGAGTCACATGGACTAATGAACAAATACAATTGTTTAACACAACGTGTAACAAGGACTAATGAAAAAGGATAAATGGTTCACACAACGATTCACATTCACTAATAAACAAGGATAAATGGTTCACACAAGGAGTCACATTTACTAATAAACAATGACAAATGGTTCACACAACGAGTCACAAGGGCTAATGAACAATTACACTTGCTTAACATAACAAGTCACGAAGACCAATGAACAAGGACAAATGGTTCACACAACGAGTCACATTGACAAATAAACAAGGATAAATGGTTCACACAACGAGTCACAAGGGCTAATGAACAAGGACAAATGGTTCACACAATGAGTCACATGGACTAATGAACAAGTACAATTATTTTAACACAACGAGTCCTAAGGACTAATGAACAAAGACAAATGGTTTACACAACGAGTCACAACGACTAATGAACGAGGACAAATGGTTCACCCACAGAGTCACGTGGACAAGTGCACCAGTACAATTGTTTAACACAACGAGTCAGAAGGACTAATGTACAAGGACAAATGGTTTACACAACAAGTCACAAGGACTAATGAACATGGACAAATGGTTCACAGGTGTCACTTGGACTAATGAACAAGTACAATTGTTTAACACAACGAGTCACAAGGACTAATGAACAAGGACAAATGGATCACACAACGAGTCACATGGACTAATGAACAAGTACAATTGTTTAACACAACGAGTCACAAGGACTAATGAACAAGGACAAATAGTTCACACAACGAGTCACATTTACTAATAAACAAGGACAAATGGTTCACCCAACGAGTCACAAGGGCTAATGAACATGGACATATCGTTCACACAACGAGTGACATGGACTAATGAACAAGTACAATTGCTTAACACAAGGAGTCACAAGGACTAATGAACAAGGACAAATGGTTCACACAACGAGTCAATTGGACTAATGAACAATTACATTTGTTTAACACAACGACTCACAAGGACTAATGAACAAGGATAAATGGTTTACACAACAAGTCACAAGGACTAATGAACATGGACAAATGGTTCATATAACGAGTCACTTAGACTAATGAACAAGTATAATTGTTTAACATAACGAATCACAAGGACTAATGAACAAGGACAAATAGTTCACACAACGAGTTACAAGGACTAATGGATAAGTACAATTGTTTAACACAACGAGTCGCAACGACTAATGAACAAAGACAAATGGTTCACACAACGAGTCACATGGACTAATACACAATTAGAATTGTTTAACATAACGAGTCACAAGGGCTAATGAACAAGGACAAATGGCTCACACCACGAGTCACATGGACTAATGAACAAATACAATTGTTTAACACAACGAGTCACAAGGACTAATGAACAATTACAATCGTTTAACACAACGAGTCACAAGGACTAATGAAAAAGGATAAATGGTTCACACAACGATTCACATTCATTAATAAACAAGGATAAATGGTTCACACAACGAGTCACATTTACTAATAAACAATGACAAATGGTTCGCATAACGAGTCACAAGAGCTAATGAACAATTACAATTGCTTAACATAACAAGTCACGAAGACCAATGAACAAGGACAAATGGTTCACACAACGAGTCACATTTACAAATAAACAAGGATAAATGGTTCACACAACGAGTCACAAGGGCTAATGAACAAGGACAAATGGTTCACACAACGAGTCACATGGACAAGTGAACAAGTACAATTGTTTAACACAACGAGTCACAAGGACTAATGAACAAGGACAATTGGTTTACACAACAAGTCACAAGGACTAATGAACATGGACAAATGGTTCACACGAGTCACTTGGACTAATAAACAAGTATAATTGTTTAACACAACGAGTCACAAGGACTAATGAACAACGACAAATAGTTCACACAACGAGTCACTTGGACTAATGAACAAGTATAATAGTTTAACGAAGCGAGTGACAAGACCTAATGAACAAGGACAAATGGATCACACAACGAGTGACATAGAGTAATGAACAAGTACAATTGTTTAACACAACGAGTCACAAGGACTTTTGAACAAGGACAAATGGCTCGCACAACGAGTCATATGGACTAATGAACAAGTACAATTGTTTAACACAACGAGTCACAAGGACTAATGAACAAGGACAAATAGTTCACACAACGAGTCACATTTACTAATAAACAAGGACAAATGGTTCACCCAACGAGTCACAAGGGCTAATGAACTTGGACATATCGTTCACACAACGAGTCACATGGACTAATGAACAAGTACAATTTCTTAACACAAGGAGTCACAAGGACTAATGAACAAGGACAAATGGTTCACACAACGAGTCAATTGGACTAATGAACAATTACATTTGTTTAACACAACGACTCACAAGGACTTATGAACAAGGATAAATGGTTTACACAACAAGTCACAAGGACTAATGAACATGGACAAATGGTTCATATAACGAGTCACTTAGACTAATGAACAAGTATAATTGTTTAACATAACGAATCACAAGGACTAATGAACAAGGACAAATAGTTCACACAACGAGTTACAAGGACTAATGGATAAGTACAATTGTTTAACACAACGAGTCGCAACGACTAATGAACAAAGACAAATGGTTCACACAATGAGTCACACGGACTAATACACAATTAGAATTGTTTAACATAACGAGTCACAAGGGATAATGAACAAGGACAAATGGCTCACACCACGAGTCACATGGACTAATGAACAAATACAATTGTTTAACACAACGAGTCACAAGGACTAATGAACAATTACAATTGTTTAACACAACGAGTCACAAGGACTAATGAAAAAGGATAAATGGTTCACACAACGATTCACATTCATTAATAAACAAGGATAAATGGTTCACACAACGAGTCACATTTACTAATAAACAATGACAAATGGTTCGCATAACGAGTCACAAGAGCTAATGAACAATTACAATTGCTTAACATAACAAGTCACTAAGACCAATGAACAAGGACAAATGGTTCACACAACGAGTCACATTTACAAATAAACAAGGATAAATGGTTCACACAACGAGTCACAAGGGCTAATGAACAAGGACAAATGGTTCACACAACGAGTCACATGGACAAGTGAACAAGTACAATTGTTTAACACAACGAGTCAAAAGGACTAATGAACAAGGACAATTGGTTTACACAACAAGTCACAAGGACTAATGAACATGGACAAATGGTTCACACGAGTCACTTGGACTAATAAACAAGTATAATTGTTTAACACAACGAGTCACAAGGACTAATGAACAACGACAAATAGTTCACACAACGAGTCACTTGGACTAATGAACAAGTATAATAGTTTAACAGAACGAGTGACAAGACCTAATGAACAAGGACAAATGGATCACACAACGAGTGACATAGAGTAATGAACAAGTACAATTGTTTAACACAACGAGTCACAAGGACTTTTGAACAAGGACAAATGGCTCGCACAACGAGTCATATGGACTAATGAACAAGTACAATTGTTTAACACAACGAGTCACAAGGACTAATGAACAAGGACAAATAGTTCACACAACGAGTCACATTTACTAATAAACAAGGACAAATGGTTCACCCAACGAGTCACAAGGGCTAATGAACATGGACATATCGTTCACACAACGAGTCACATGGACTAATGAACAAGTACAATTTCTTAACACAAGGAGTCACAAGGACTAATGAACAAGGACAAATGGTTCACACAACGAGTCAATTGGACTAATGAACAATTACATTTGTTTAACACAACGACTCACAAGGACTAATGAACAAGGATAAATGGTTTACACAACAAGTCACAAGGACTAATGAACATGGACAAATGGTTCATATAACGAGTCACTTAGACTAATGAACAAGTATAATTGTTTAACATAACGAATCACAAGGACTAATGAACAAGGACAAATAGTTCACACAACGAGTTACAAGGACTAATGGATAAGTACAATTGTTTAACACAACGAGTCGCAACGACTAATGAACAAAGACAAATGGTTCACACAATGAGTCACATGGACTAATACACAATTAGAATTGTTTAACATAACGAGTCACAAGGGATAATGAACAAGGACAAATGGCTCACACCACGAGTCACATGGACTAATGAACAAATACAATTGTTTAACACAACGAGTCACAAGGACTAATGAAAAAGGATAAATGGTTCACACAACGATTCACATTCACTAATAAACAAGGATAAATGGTTCACACAACGAGTCACATTTACTAATAAACAATGACAAATGGTTCGCACAACGAGTCACAAGGGCTAATGAACAATTACAATTGCTTAACATAACAAGTCACGAAGACCAATGAACAAGGACAAATGGTTCACACAACGAGTCACATTTACAAATAAACAAGGATAAATGGTTCACACAACGAGTCACAAGGGCTAATGAACAAGGACAAATGGTTCACACAACGAGTCACATGGACAAGTGAACAAGTACAATTGTTTAACACAACGAGTCACAAGGACTAATGAACAAGGACAAATAGTTCACACAACGAGTCACATTTACTAATAAACAAGGACAAATGGTTCACCCAACGAGTCACATGGGCTAATGAACATGGACATATCGTTCACACAACGAGTCACATGGACTAATGAACAAGTACAATTTCTTAACACAAGGAGTCACAAGGACTAATGAACAAGGACAAATGGTTCACACAACGAGTCAATTGGACTAATGAACAATTACATTTGTTTAACACAACGACTCACAAGGACTAATGAACAAGGATAAATGGTTTACACAACAAGTCACAAGGACTAATGAACATGGACAAATGGTTCATATAACGAGTCACTTAGACTAATGAACAAGTATAATTGTTTAACATAACGAATCACAAGGACTAATGAACAAGGACAAATAGTTCACACAACGAGTTACAAAGACTAATGGATAAGTACAATTGTTTAACACAACGAGTCGCAACGACTAATGAACAAAGACAAATGGTTCACACAATGAGTCACATGGACTAATACACAATTAGAATTGTTTAACATAACGAGTCACAAGGGATAATGAACAAGGACAAATGGCTCACACCACGAGTCACATGGACTAATGAACAAATACAATTGTTTAACACAACGAGTCACAAGGACTAATGAAAAAGGATAAATGGTTCACACAACGATTCACATTCACTAATAAACAAGGATAAATGGTTCACACAACGGGTCACATTTACTAATAAACAATGACAAATGGTTCGCACAACGAGTCACAAGGGCTAATGAACAATTACAATTGCTTAACATAACAAGTCACGAAGACCAATGAACAAGGACAAATGGTTCACACAACGAGTCACATTTACAAATAAACAAGGATAAATGGTTCACACAACGAGTCACAAGGGCTAATGAACAAGGACAAATGGTTCACACAACGAGTCACATGGACAAGTGAACAAGTACAATTGTTTAACACAACGAGTCACAAGGACTAATGAACAAGGACAAATAGTTCACACAACGAGTCACATTTACTAATAAACAAGGACAAATGGTTCACCCAACGAGTCACAAGGGCTAATGAACATGGACATATCGTTCACACAACGAGTCACATGGACTAATGAACAAGTACAATTTCTTAACACAAGGAGTCACAAGGACTAATGAACAAGGACAAATGGTTCACACAACGAGTCAATTGGACTAATGAACAATTACATTTGTTTAACACAACGACTCACAAGGACTAATGAACAAGGATAAATGGTTTACACAACAAGTCACAAGGACTAATGAACATGGACAAATGGTTCATACAACGAGTCACTTGGACTAATGAACAAGTATAATTGTTTAACATAATGAATCACAAGGACTATTGAACAAGGACAAATAGTTCACACAACGAGTCACAAGGACTAATGGACAAGTACAATTGTTTAACACAACGAGTCGCAACGACTAATGAACAAAGACAAATGGTTCACACAACGAGTCACATGGACTAATGCTTAATTAGAATTGTTTAACACAACGAGTCACAAGAGCTAATGAACAAGGAAAAATGGCTCACACCACGAGTCACATGGACTAATGAACAAATACAATTGTTTAACACAACGTGTAACAAGGACTAATGAAAAAGGATAAATGGTTCACACAACGATTCACATTCATTAATAAACAAGGATAAATGGTTCACACAAGGAGTCACATTTACTAATAAACAATGACAAATGGTTCACACAACGAGTCACAAGGGCTAATGAACAATTACACTTGCTTAACATAACAAGTCACGAAGACCAATGAACAAGGACAAATGGTTCACACAACGAGTCACATTGACAAATAAACAAGGATAAATGGTTCACACAACGAGTCACAAGGGCTAATGAACAAGGACAAATGGTTCACACAATGAGTCACATGGACTAATGAACAAGTACAATTATTTTAACACAACGAGTCACAAGGACTAATGAACAAAGACAAATGGTTTACACAACGAGTCACAACGACTAATGAACGAGGACAAATGGTTCACCCAAAGAGTCACGTGGACAAGTGCACCAAAGACAATTGTTTAACACAACGAGTCAGAAGGACTAATGTACAAGGACAAATGGTTTACACAACAAGTCACAAGGACTAATGAACATGGACAAATGGTTCACAGGTGTCAATTGGACTAATGAACAAGTACAATTGTTTAACACAACGAGTCACAAGGACTAATGACCAAGGACAAATGGATCACACAACGAGTCACATGGACTAATGAACAAGTACAATTGTTTAACACAACGAGTCACAAGGACTAATGAACAAGGACAAATAGTTCACACAACGAGTCACATTTACTAATAAACAAGGACAAATGGTTCACCCAACGAGTCACAAGGGCTAATGAACATGGACATATCGTTCACACAACGAGTGACATGGACTAATGAACAAGTACAATTGCTTAACACAAGGAGTCACAAGGACTAATGAACAAGGACAAATGGTTTACACAACGAGTCAATTGGACTAATGAACAATTACATTTGTTTAACACAACGACTCACAAGGACTAATGAACAAGGATAAATGGTTTACACAACAAGTCACAAGGACTAATGAACATGGACAAATGGTTCATATAACGAGTCACTTAGACTAATGAACAAGTATAATTGTTTAACATAACGAATCACAAGGACTAATGAACAAGGACAAATAGTTCACACAACGAGTTACAAGGACTAATGGATAAGTACAATTGTTTAACACAACGAGTCGCAACGACTAATGAACAAAGACAAATGGTTCACACAACGAGTCACATGGACTAATACACAATTAGAATTGTTTAACATAACGAGTCACAAGGGCTAATGAACAAGGACAAATGGCTCACACCACGAGTCACATGGACTAATGAACAAATACAATTGTTTAACACAACGAGTCACAAGGACTAATGAACAATTACAATTGTTTAACACAACGAGTCACAAGGACTAATGAAAAAGGATAAATGGTTCACACAACGATTCACATTCATTAATAAACAAGGATAAATGGTTCACACAACGAGTCACATTTACTAATAAACAATGACAAATGGTTCGCATAACGAGTCACAAGAGCTAATGAACAATTACAATTGCTTAACATAACAAGTCACGAAGACCAATGAACAAGGACAAATGGTTCACACAACGAGTCACATTTACAAATAAACAAGGATAAATGGTTCACACAACGAGTCACAAGGGCTAATGAACAAGGACAAATGGTTCACACAACGAGTCACATGGACAAGTGAACAAGTACAATTGTTTAACACAACGAGTCACAAGGACTAATGAACAAGGACAATTGGTTTACACAACAAGTCACAAGGACTAATGAACATGGACAAATGGTTCACACGAGTCACTTGGACTAATAAACAAGTATAATTGTTTAACACAACGAGTCACAAGGACTAATGAACAACGACAAATAGTTCACACAACGAGTCACTTGGACTAATGAACAAGTATAATAGTTTAACAGATTGAGTGACAAGACCTAATGAACAAGGACAAATGGATCACACAACGAGTGACATAGAGTAATGAACAAGTACAATTGTTTAACACAACGAGTCACAAGGACTTTTGAACAAGGACAAATGGCTCGCACAACGAGTCATATGGACTAATGAACAAGTACAATTGTTTAACACAACGAGTCACAAGGACTAATGAACAAGGACAAATAGTTCACACAACGAGTCACATTTACTAATAAACAAGGACAAATGGTTCACCCAACGAGTCACAAGGGCTAATGAACATGGACATATCGTTCACACAACGAGTCACATGGACTAATGAACAAGTACAATTTCTTAACACAAGGAGTCACAAGGACTAATGAACAAGTACAAATGGTTCACACAACGAGTCAATTGGACTAATGAACAATTACATTTGTTTAACACAACGACTCACAAGGACTAATGAACAAGGATAAATGGTTTACACAACAAGTCACAAGGACTAATGAACATGGACAAATGGTTCATATAACGAGTCACTTAGACTAATGAACAAGTATAATTGTTTAACATAACGAATCACAAGGACTAATGAACAAGGACAAATAGTTCACACAACGAGTTACAAGGACTAATGGATAAGTACAATTGTTTAACACAACGAGTCGCAACGACTAATGAACAAAGACAAATGGTTCACATAATGAGTCACATGGACTAATACACAATTAGAATTGTTTAACATAACGAGTCACAAGGGATAATGAACAAGGACAAATGGCTCACACCACGAGTCACATGGACTAATGAACAAATACAATTGTTTAACACAACGAGTCACAAGGACTAATGAAAAAAGGATAAATGGTTCACACAACGATTCACATTCACTAATAAACAAGGATAAATGGTTCACACAACGAGTCACATTTACTAATAAACAATGACAAATGGTTCGCACAACGAGTCACAAGGGCTAATGAACAATTACAATTGCTTAACATAACAAGTCACGAAGACCAATGAACAAGGACAAATGGTTCACACAACGAGTAACATTTACAAATAAACAAGGATAAATGGTTCACACAACGAGTCACAAGGGCTAATGAACAAGGACAAATGGTTCACACAACGAGTCACATGGACAAGTGAACAAGTACAATTGTTTAACACAACGAGTCACAAGGACTAATGAACAAGGACAAATAGTTCACACAACGAGTCACATTTACTAATAAACAAGCACAAATGGTTCACCCAACGAGTCAAAAGGGCTAATGAACATGGACATATCGTTCACACAACGAGTCACATGGACTAATGAACAAGTACAATTTCTTAACACAAGGAGTCACAAGGACTAATGAACAAGGACAAATGGTTCACACAACGAGTCAATTGGACTAATGAACAATTACATTTGTTTAACACAACGACTCACAAGGACTAATGAACAAGGATAAATGGTTTACACAACAAGTCACAAGGACTAATGAACATGGACAAATGGTTCATACAACGAGTCACTTGGACTAATGAACAAGTATAATTGTTTAACATAATGAATCACAAGGACTATTGAACAAGGACAAATAGTTCACACAACGAGTCACAAGGACTAATGGACAAGTACAATTGTTTAACACAACGAGTCGCAACGACTAATGAACAAAGACAAATGGTTCACACAACGAGTCACATGGACTAATGCTTAATTAGAATTGTTTAACACAACGAGTCACAAGAGCTAATGAACAAGGAAAAATGGCTCACACCACGAGTCACATGGACTAATGAACAAATACAATTGTTTAACACAACGTGTAACAAGGACTAATGAAAAAGGATAAATGGTTCACACAACGATTCACATTCACTAATAAACAAGGATAAATGGTTCACACAAGGAGTCACATTTACTAATAAACAATGACAAATGGTTCACACAACGAGTCACAAGGGCTAATGAACAATTACACTTGCTTAACATAACAAGTCACGAAGACCAATGAACAAGTACAAATGGTTCACACAACGAGTCACATTTACAAATAAACAAGGATAAATGGTTCACACAACGAGTCACAAGGGCTAATGAACAAGGACAAATGGTTCACACAATGAGTCACATGGACTAATGAACAAGTACAATTATTTTAACACAACGAGTCACAAGGACTAATGAACAAAGACAAATGGTTTACACAACGAGTCACAACGACTAATGAACGAGGACAAATGGTTCACCCAAAGAGTCACGTGGACAAGTGCACCAGTACAATTGTTTAACACAACGAGTCAGAAGGACTAATGTACAAGGACAAATGGTTTACACAACAAGTCACAAGGACTAATGAACATGGACAAATGGTTCACACGAGTCACTTGGACTAATGAACAAGTATAATTGTTTAACACAACGAGTGACAAGACCAAATGAACAAGGGCAAATGGATCACACAACGAGTCACATGGAGTAATGAACAAGTACAATTGTTTAACACAACGAGTCACAAGGACTAATGAACAAGGACAAATGGTTCGCACAACAAGTCACATGGACTAATGAACAAGTACAATTGTTTAACACAACGAGTCACAAGGACTAATGAACAAGGACAAATAGTTCACACAACGAGTCACATTTACTAATAAACAAGGACAAATGGTTCACCCAACGAGTCACAAGGGCTAATGAACATGGACATATCGTTCACACAACGAGTGACATGGACTAATGAACAAGTACAATTGCTTAACACAAGGAGTCACAAGGACTAATGAACAAGGACAAATGGTTCACACAAGGAGTCAATTGAACTAATGAACAATTACATTTGTTTAACACAACGACTCACAAGGACTAATGAACAAGGATAAATGGTTTACACAACAAGTCCAAAGGACTAATGAACATGGACAAATGGTTCATATAACGAGTCACTTAGACTAATGAACAAGTATAATTGTTTAACATAACGAATCACAACGACTAATGAACAAGGACAAATAGTTCACACAACGAGTTACAAGGACTAATGGATAAGTACAGTTGTTTAACACAACGAGTCGCAACGACTAATGAACAAAGACAAATGGTTCACACAACGAGTCACATGGACTAATACACAATTAGAATTGTTTAACATAACGAGTCACAAGGGCTAATGAACAAGGACAAATGGCTCACACCACGAGTCACATGGACTAATGAACAAATACAATTGTTTAACACAACGAGTCACAAGGACTAATGAACAATTACAATTGTTTAACACAACGAGTCACAAGGACTAATGAAAAAGGATAAATGGTTCACACAACGATTCACATTCATTAATAAACAAGGATAAATGGTTCACACAACGAGTCACATTTACTAATAAACAATGACAAATGGTTCGCACAACGAGTCACAAGGGCTAATGAACAATTACAATTGCTTAACATAACAAGTCACGAAGACCAATGAACAAGGACAAATGGTTCACACAACGAGTCACATTTACAAATAAACAAGGATAAATGGTTCACACAACGAGTCACAAGGGCTAATGAACAAGGACAAATGGTTCATTCAACGAGTCACATGGACAAGTGAACAAGTACAATTGTTTAACACAACGAGTCACAAGGACTAATGAACAAGGACAATTGGTTTACACAACAAGTCACAAGGACTAATGAACATGGACAAATGGTTCACACGAGTCACTTGGACTAATAAACAAGTATAATTGTTTAACACAACGAGTCACAAGGACTAATGAACAACGACAAATAGTTCACACAACGAGTCACTTGGACTAATGAACAAGTATAATTGTTTAACAGAACGAGTGACAAGACCTAATGAACAAGGACAAATGGATCGCACAACGAGTGACATAGAGTAATGAACAAGTACAATTGTTTAACACAACGAGTCACAAGGACTTTTGAACAAGGACAAATGGCTCGCACAACGAGTCATATGGACTAATGAACAAGTACAATTGTTTAACACAACGAGTCACAAGGACTAATGAACAAGGACAAATAGTTCACACAACGAGTCACATTTACTAATAAACAAGGACAAATGGTTCACCCAACGAGTCACAAGGGCTAATGAACATGGACATATCGTTCACACAACGAGTCACATGGACTAATGAACAAGTACAATTTCTTAACACAAGGAGTCACAAGGACTAATGAACAAGGACAAATGGTTCACACAACGAGTCAATTGGACTAATGAACAATTACATTTGTTTAACACAACGACTCACAAGGACTAATGAACAAGGATAAATGGTTTACACAACAAGTCACAAGGACTAATGAACATGGACAAATGGTTCATATAACGAGTCACTTAGACTAATGAACAAGTATAATTGTTTAACATAACGAATCACAAGGACTAATGAACAAGGACAAATAGTTCACACAACGAGTTACAAGGACTAATGGATAAGTACAATTGTTTAACACAACGAGTCGCAACGACTAATGAACAAAGACAAATGGTTCACACAATGAGTCACATGGACTAATACACAATTAGAATTGTTTAACATAACGAGTCACAAGGGCTAATGAACAAGGACAAATGGCTCACACCACGAGTCACATGGACTAATGAACAAATACAATTGTTTAACACAACGAGTCACAAGGACTAATGAAAAAGGATAAATGGTTCACACAACGATTCACATTCACTAATAAACAAGGATAAATGGTTCACAAACCGAGTCACATTTACTAATAAACAATGACAAATGGTTCGCACAACGAGTCACAAGGGCTAATGAACAATTACAATTGCTTAACATAACAAGTCACGAAGACCAATGAACAAGGACAAATGGTTCACACAACGAGTCACATTTACAAATAAACAAGGATAAATGGTTCACACAACGAGTCACAAGGGCTAATGAACAAGGACAAATGGTTCACACAACGAGTCACATGGACAAGTGAACAAGTACAATTGTTTAACACAACGAGTCACAAGGACTAATGAACAAGGACAATTGGTTTACACAACAAGTCACAAGGACTAATGAACATGGACAAATGGTTCACACGAGTCACTTGGACTAATAAACAAGTATAATTGTTTAACACAACGAGTCACAAGGACTAATGAACAACGACAAATAGTTCACACAACGAGTCACTTGGACTAATGAACAAGTATAATTGTTTAACAGAACGAGTGACAAGACCTAATGAACAAGGACAAATGGATCACACAACGAGTGACATAGAGTAATGAACAAGTACAATTGTTTAACACAACGAGTCACAAGGACTTTTGAACAAGGACAAATGGTTCGCACAACGAGTCATATGGACTAATGAACAAGTACAATTGTTTAACACAACGAGTCACAAGGACTAATGAACAAGGACAAATAGTTCACACAACGAGTCACATTTACTAATAAACAAGGACAAATGGTTCACCCAACGAGTCACAAGGGCTAATGAACATGGACATATCGTTCACACAACGAGTCACATTGACTAATGAACAAGTACAATTTCTTAACACAAGGAGTCACAAGGACTAATGAACAAGGACAAATGGTTCACACAACGAGTCAATTGGACTAATGAACAATTACATTTGTTTAACACAACGACTCACAAGGACTAATGAACAAGGATAAATGGTTTACACAACAAGTCACAAGGACTAATGAACATGGACAAATGGTTCATACAACGAGTCACTTGGACTAATGAACAAGTATAATTGTTTAACATAACGAATCACAAGGACTATTGAACAAGGACAAATAGTTCACACAACGAGTCACAAGGACTAATGGACAAGTACAATTGTTTAACATAACGAGTCGCAACGACTAATGAACAAAGACAAATGGTTCACACAACGAGTCACATGGACTAATGCTTAATTAGAATTGTTCAACACAACGAGTCACAAGAGTTAATGAACAAGGACAAATGGCTCACACCACGAGTCACATGGACTAATGAACAAATACAATTGTTTAACACAACGTGTAACAAGGACTAATGAAAAAGGATAAATGGTTCACACAACGATTCACATTCACTAATAAACAAGGATAAATGGTTCACACAAGGAGTCACATTTACTAATAAACAATGACAAATGGTTCACACAACGAGTCACAAGGGCTAATGAACAATTACACTTGCTTAACATAACAAGTCACGAAGACCAATGAACAAGGACAAATGGTTCACACAACGAGTCACATTTACAAATAAACAAGGATAAATGGTTCACAAAACGAGTCACAAGGACTAATGAACAAGGACAAATGGTTCACACAATGAGTCACATGGACTAATGAACAAGTACAATTATTTTAACACAACGAGTCACAAGGACTAATGAACAAAGACAAATGGTTTACACAACGAGTCACAACGACTAATGAACGAGGACAAATGGTTAACCCAAAGAGTCACGTGGACAAGTGAACCAGTACAATTGTTTAACACAACGAGTCAGAAGGACTAATGTACAAGGACAAATGGTTTACACAACATGTCACAAGGACTAATGAACATGGACAAATGGTTCACACAAGTCACTTGGACTAATGAACAAGTATAATTGTTTAACACAACGAGTGACAAGACCAAATGAACAAGGACAAATGGATCACACAACGAGTCACATGGAGTAATGAACAAGTACAATTGTTTAACACAACGAGTCACAAGGACTAATGAACAAGGACAAATGGTTCGCACAACAAGTCACATGGACTAATGAATAAGTACAATTGTTTAACACAACGAGTCACAAGGACTAATGAACAAGGACAAATAGTTCACACAACGAGTCACATTTACTAATAAACAAGGACAAATGGTTCACCCAACGAGTCACAAGGGCTAATGAACATGGACATATCGTTCACACAACGAGTGACATGGACTAATGAACAAGTACAATTGCTTAACACAAGGAGTCACAAGGACTAATGAACAAGGACAAATGGTTCACACAACGACTCAATTGGACTAATGAACAATTACATTTGTTTAACACAACGACTCACAAGGACTAATGAACAAGGATAAATGGTTTACACAACAAGTCACAAGGACTAATGAACATGGACAAATGGTTCATATAACGAGTCACTTAGACTAATGAACAAGTATAATTGTTTAACATAACGAATCACAAGGACTAATGAACAAGGACAAATAGTTCACACAACGAGTTACAAGGACTAATGGATAAGTACAATTGTTTAACACAACGAGTCGCAACGACTAATGAACAAAGACAAATGGTTCACACAACGAGTCACATGGACTAATACACAATTAGAATTGTTTAACATAACGAGTCACAAGGGCTAATGAACAAGGACAAATGGCTCACACCACGAGTCACATGGACTAATGAACAAATACAATTGTTTAACACAACGAGTCACAAGGACTAATGAAAAAGGATAAATGGTTCACACAACGATTCACATTCACTAATAAACAAGGATAAATGGTTCACACAACGAGTCACATTTACTAATAAACAATGACAAATTGTTCGCACAACGAGTCACAAGGGCTAATGAACAATTACAATTGCTTAACATAACAAGTCACGAAGACCAATGAACAAGGACAAATGGTTCACACAACGAGTCACATTTACAAATAAACAAGGATAAATGGTTCACACAACGAGTCACAAGGGCTAATGAACAAGGACAAATGGTTCACACAACGAGTCACATTTACAAATAAACAAGGATAAATGGTTCACACAACGAGTCATTAGGACTAATAAACAAGGACAAATGGTTTACACAACGAGTCACAACGACTAATGAACGAGGACAAATGGTTCACCCAACGAGTCACATGGACAAGTGAACCAGTACAATTGTTTAACACAACGAGTCAGAAGGACTAATGAACAAGGACAAATGGTTTACACAACAAGTCACAAGGACTAATGAACATGGACAAATGGTTCACACGAGTCACATGGACTAATGAACAAGTATAATAGTTTAACACAACGAGTGACAAGACCAAATGAACAAGGACAAATGGATCACACAACGAGTCACATGGACTAATGAACAAGTACAATTTCTTAACACAAGGAGTCACAAGGACTAATGAACAAGGACAAATGGTTCACACAACAAGTCAATTGGACTAATGAACAATTACATTTGTTTAACACAACGACTCACAAGGACTAATGAACAAGGATAAATGGTTTACACAACGAGTCACATTCACAAATAAACAAGGATAAATGGTTCACACAAGGAGTCACATTTACTAATAAACAATGACAAATGGTTCACACAACGAGTCACAAGGGCTAATGAACAATTACACTTGCTTAACATAACAAGTCACGAAGACCAATGAACAAGGACAAATGAAAAAGGATAAATGGTTCACACAACGATTCACATTCACTAATAAACAAGGATAAATGGTTCACACAAGGAGTCACATTTACTAATAAACAATGACAAATGGTTCACACAACGAGTCACAAGGGCTAATGAACAATTACACTTGCTTAACATAACAAGTCACGAAGACCAATGAACAAGGACAAATGGTTCACACAACGAGTCACATTTACAAATAAACAAGGATAAATGGTTCACACAACGAGTCACAAGGGCTAATGAACAAGGACAAATGGTTCACACAACGAGTCACATTTACAAATAAACAAGGATAAATGGTTCACACAACGAGTCACTAGGACTAATAAACAAGGAAAATGGTTTACACAACGAGTCACAACGACTAATGAACGAGGACAAATGGTTCACCCAACGAGTCACATGGACAAGTGAACCAGTACAATTGTTTAACACAACGAGTCAGAAGGATTAATGAACAAGGACAAATGGTTTACACAACAAGTCACAAGGACTAATGAACATGGACAAATGGTTCACACGAGTCACATGGACTAATGAACAAGTATAATAGTTTAACACAACGAGTGACAAGACCAAATGAACAAGGACAAATGGATCACACAACGAGTCACATGGACTAATGAACAAGTACAATTTCTTAACACAAGGAGTCACAAGGACTAATGAACAAGGACAAATGGTTCACACAACAAGTCAATTGGACATGAACAATTACATTTGTTTAACACAACGACTCACAAGGACTAATGAAAAAGGATAAATGGTTCACACAACGATTCACATTCACTAATAAACAAGGATAAATGGTTCACACAAGGAGTCACATTTACTAATAAACAATGACAAATGGTTCACACAACGAGTCACAAGGGCTAATGAACAATTACACTTGCTTAACATAACAAGTCACGAAGACCAATGAACAAGGACAAATGGTTCACAAAACGAGTCACATTTACAAATAAACAAGGATAAATGGTTCACAAAACGAGTCACAAGGACTAATGAACAAGGACAAATGGTTCACACAATGAGTCACATGGACTAATGAACAAGTACAATTATTTTAACACAACGAGTCACAAGGACTAATGAACTAAGACAAATGGTTTACACAACGAGTCACAACGACTAATGAACGAGGACAAATGGTTCACCCAACGAGTCACGTGGACAAGTGAACCAGTACAATTGTTTAACACAACGAGTCAGAAGGACTAATGTACAAGGACAAATGGTTTACACAACAAGTCACAAGGACTAATGAACATGGACAAATGGTTCACACGAGTCACTTGGACTAATGAACAAGTATAATTGTTTAACACAACGAGTGACAAGACCAAATGAACAAGGACAAATGGATCACACAACGAGTCACATGGAGTAATGAACAAGTACAATTGTTTAACACAACGAGTCACAAGGACTAATGAACAAGGACAAATGGTTCGCACAACAAGTCACATGGACTAATGAACAAGTACAATTGTTTAACACAACGAGTCACAAGGACTAATGAACAAGGACAAATAGTTCACACAACGAGTCACATTTACTAATAAACAAGGACAAATGGTTCACCCAACGAGTCACAAGGGCTAATGAACATGGACATATCGTTCACACAACGAGTGACATGGACTAATGAACAAGTACAATTGCTTAACACAAGGAGTCACAAGGACTAATGAACAAGGACAAATGGTTCACACAAGGAGTCAATTGGACTAATGAACAATTACATTTGTTTAACACAACGACTCACAAGGACTAATGAACAAGGATAAATGGTTTACACAACAAGTCACAAGGACTAATGAACATGGACAAATGGTTCATATAACGAGTCACTTAGACTAATGAACAAGTATAATTGTTTAACATAACGAATCACAAGGACTAATGAACAAGGACAAATAGTTCACACAACGAGTCACAAGGACTAATGGACAAGTACAATTGTTTAACACAACGAGTCGCAACGACTAATGAACAAAAACAAATGGTTCACACAACGAGTCACATGGACTAATTCTTAATTAGAATTGTTTTACACAACGAGTCACAAGGGCTAATGAACAAGGACAAATGGCTCACACCACGAGTCACATGGACTAATGAACAAATACAATTGTTTAACACAACGAGTCACAAGGACTAATGAAAAAGGATAAATGGTTCACACAACGATTCACATTCACTAATAAACAAGGATAAATGGTTCACAAACCGAGTCACATTTACTAATAAACAATGACAAATGGTTCGCACAACGAGTCATAAGTCTAATGAACAATTACACTTGCTTAACATAACAAGTCACGAAGACCAATGAACAAGGACAAATGGTTCACACAACGAGTCACATTTACAAATAAACAAGGATAAATGGTTCACACAACGAGTCACAAGGGCTAATGAACAAGGACAAATGGTTCACACAACGAGTCACATGGACTAATGAACAAGTACAATTATTTTAACACAACGAGTCACAAGGACTAATACACAAAGACAAATGGTTTACACAACGAGTCACAACGACTAATGAACGAGGACAAATGGTTCACCCAACGAGTCATGTGGACAAGTGAACAAGTACAATTGTTTAACACAAAGAGTCAGAAGGACTAATGAACAAGGACAAATTGTTTACACAACAAGTCACAAGGACTAATGAACATGGACAAATGGTTCACACGAGTCACTTGGACTAATGAACAAGTATAATTGTTTAACACAACGAGTGACAAGACCAAATGAACAAGGACAAATGGATCACACAACGAGTCACATGGAGTAATGAACAAGTACAATTGTTTAACACAACGAGTCACAAGGACTAATGAACAAGGACAAATGGTTCGCACAACAAGTCACATGGACTAATTAACAAGTACAATTGTTTAACACAACGAGTCACAAGGACTAATGAACAAGGACAAATAGTTCACACAACGAGTCACATTTACTAATAAACAAGGACAAATGGTTAACACAACGAGTCAGAAGGGCTAATGAACATGGACAAATGGTTCACACAACGAGTCACATGGACTAATGAACAAGTACAATTGCTTAACACAAGGAGTCACAAGGACTAATGAACAAGGACAAATGGTTCACACAACGAGTCAATTGGACTAATGAACAATTACATTTGTTTAACACAACGAATCACAAGGACTAATGAACAAGGATAAATGGTTTACACAACAAGTCACAAGGACTAATGAACATGGACAAATGGTTCATACAACGAGTTACTTGGACTAATGAACAAGTATAATTGTTTAACACGACGAGTCACAAGGACTAATGAACAAGGACAAATAGTTCACACAACGAGTCACAAGGACTAATGGACAAGTACAATTGTTTAACACAACGAGTCGCATGGACTAATGAACAAAGACAAATGGTTCACACAACGACTCACATGGACTAATGCACAATTACAATTGTTTAACACAACGAGTCACAAGGGCTAATGAACAAGGACAAATGGTTCACACAACGAGTCACATGGACTAATGAACAAGTACAATTATTTTAACACAACGAGACACATGGACTAATGAACAAGGAAAAATGGTTTACACAACGAGTTACAAGGACTAATGAACGAGGACAAATGGTTCACCCAACGAGTCACATGGACAAGTGAACCAGTACAATTGTTTAACACAACGACTCAGAAGGACTAATGAACAAGGACAAATGGTTTACACAACAAGTCACAAGGACTAATGAACATGGACAAATGGTTCACACGAGTCACTTGGACTAATGAACAAGTATAATTATTTAACACAACGAGTAACAAGGACTAATGAACAAGGACAAATATTTCACACAACGAGTCACTTGGACTAATGAACAAGAATAATTGTTTAACACAACGACTGACAAGGCCTAATAAACAAGTAAAATGGATTACACAATGAGTCATATGGAGTAATGAACAAGTACAATTGTTTAACACAACAAGTCACAAGGACTAATGAACAAGGACAAATGATTCACACAACGAGTCACATGGACTAATGAACAATTACAATCTTGCTTAACATAACGAGTCACGAAGACCAATGAACAAGGACAAATGGTTCACACAACGAGTCACATTTATTAATAAACAAGGATAAATTGTTCACAAAACGAGTCACAAAGGCTAATGAACAGGGACAAATAGTTCACACAACGAGTCACATGGACTAGTGAACAAGTACAATTATTTTAACACAACGAGTCACAACGACTAAAGAACAAGGACAAATGGTTTACACAACGAGTCACAAGGACTAATGAACGAGGACAAATGGTTCACCCAACGAGTCACATGGACAAGTGAACAAGTACAGTTGTTTAACACAACGAGTCACAAGGACTAATGAACAAGGACAATTGGTTTACACAACAAGTCACAAGGACTAATGAACATGGACAAATGGTTCACACGAGTTGATACGTGCCTAATGTACGGTCTTTTTGGCCTATTTCAGCACGTATTTCCATGCATTTATGCACTGTTTTTATAGTATTTTGCCCCGAATTGGCTACTTTGGTGTATTTTGTCCTTTTTGTAGGGATAATCGCGAAAGAAGCGAAACCATGCTCCATTTCGTCCTTTTTGCATGCATTTAGAGGAGACGGGATTGTCCCAGAGTGAGATGCTGCTCTTGAAGTGTCGTTGCACGCATTACGAAGCATTTGGGTGAAGACGTGAGCTGAATTGAAGGCCCAAGTGGTCTATCGAGTTAACAGGTGGTCTATCGGCGATTATAGGACGATCGAGTGGTCCCTAAGCTGCCCAAGTCCTCGATCGAGTTACTCCTTACTCGATCGAGTAAGCTGCCTTTGATCAAGTCCTCGATCGAGAACCCTGTTGGTCGATCGAGGGACTTCTCGCTTGAAGAACGTGGTCGATCGAGTGGGTTTGCCTACTCGATCGAGAAGATTTCGTCTGTGGGCTTTAATTAGTCCGTGTTTTAGTATTTTCCGCATAAACACTTAGGCTTTTCGGCTATATAACCTATGTTTAACTAGGTTATTAGGCATCCTTTTTACTATCTTTTACACTCTCATCATTTGTTTTACTCTCTTTTTACCTTTATTCCTTCACATTAGCCTCTTTGTTACTTTTCAACGTTGCTTTCACCTTGGGATTATTGCACTCAGTTTCGTCGTTCTTTACGCGGATTGCTCCGATTGTAATCTCCTCCTTCTCTTAATAATAATTAATCTTTTGTTGCTCTTAATTCTTGTTTATGTTATCATTATTTCTTGCCCTAATTTCATTATTGCACTTTATAATTATTATTTCGTTATGTCTTCACTTTGGAATTTTACATGCTGTCAGTTTTATTACGAAAATGAGTAGCTAAACCCCTTCATGTTGGGATTAGGGGATCTGCGGTAGAATAATGACGACGTAGTGAATGAATTAGGCGAATTGACATAAGAGACTCTGTCACTATAGCAATATAACTGTAATCACCGACCTAGTTGAGTGCACGCTTCTATGTCACCTATTAAACTGGCTACAATTAACCCTGGATCGAAAGATTGGATTAAATAGGCTGCTATAAACAGTAGACTACCCTAATGAGGACGAAAGTTAAGTTAGTGGTATTTTAGGGTGGGAAGTGGACCGAAAGGACCTTCTAATATCCGTCTCGC
The DNA here is from genome assembly GCF_048544455.1 of Silene latifolia. NCBI lineage: Eukaryota > Viridiplantae > Streptophyta > Magnoliopsida > Caryophyllales > Caryophyllaceae > Silene > Silene latifolia. The sequence goes on from NW_027413125.1 coordinate 1,544,871, forward strand.
ATTAGTTCGTCTGGATCATTTACTGCTAAGTTGTTGCTCTACCGTAGTGAACCGAGTTCCCGACATGCCTCTCTCTTATTGATAGTTTAATTCATTTCGCTTTCTTTCGCTCTTTCCTTATTTCTCTTCCTTCAACTCCGTAGTTAGAAACCAAATTTTAAACAACCCAATTGTTACCTTAGAATTAGAAATAGATAGCAGTAGTTACATTCCTCCCTGTGGATTCGATACTCGACTGCCTCTACTACATATTTAGTTGAGACCGTTAGGTTTTATTTTTGATGCAGTGCACGCGACGGACGTGTCAAATTTTGGCGCCGTTGCGGGACGCAATTGTTCCAATTACTAGTCTGTTTTATTTTTAATTCTCCTTTTTAGTTTAAGGAACATCGTTCCTTAGATCATTCTCATATCTTGTTTGTAGTTTCGTCTTATGCGCAGTCGCAAGGTGGTCCACTACTACCCTTTGATCCCGAGATTGAGAGATCTCTGCGCGTAAAAAGGAGACTATTTCAAGAGCAACAGCCGAGGAGAGCCAGTTCTCGTGGTAATTTTTACGAGAACGAGCTTTTCAAGACAACCCGCCGTCTTCTCCGTTTCCGACTATTCACTTGAGTCTATCACTTTCCTGAATTTCCCGAAATGGCCGAGGAAGCTACCATTGCTAGTCACTCCGAGCCCACCGCTGACAATCTTTATAAAGGGTTGAACTGCTGGAGATGCTAGGAAGTTCGAGCCTAAGCCTTCTTACATTAGCATGGTCGAGAAAAATCAGTTCGGGGGAGCTGCAAAAGAAGACGCGGCTCAAAGATATGGAGACCTTCATAGATTATTTGCTCCATACCACCTCCCACGGCGTGACAAACCGACCAAATCAAAGAAACGATGTTCATTTTCTCACTCCGCGATCTCACAAGGGAGTGGTACAGGATTTGGACAAAGTCGCTCACGGCATAACAGATTGGAATTCGCTAGCATTGGCGTTTTATAAGAAATATTTCTCTGCTTCGAGAACCATAGCCATCGAGCTCGGATAACCGATTTCAGCAGGGACCCGACGAGAACTTCCACGAGGCATGGCTTCGCTTTAAGAAACTAGTGCGTACCATACCACACCACGGTTTCGAGAAATGGAGTCTATGCAACCATTTTTACAATGGTTTATATGATGATCAGAGGGCTATATTAGATGCTGCGGCCAACGGTCGATTTTTACGACAACTTGGGGCCGACGAAGGGATGGAAAATAATAGATGATTTAGCCACTCATAGGGTCTGAATACGGAATTCAAGAGGAAACCAAAAGAAGAGTGCACGAGTCCTCTTGATGGTGCGTTAGAGGCCTTCATCGCTAGGTTCGACAAGTACGAACTAGGGGAGCTCTAAAGCCAGGGGATGTACCAGGTTAATGCCATGACAGACGGTCCTTTCGTGCATGCGAGATGTGGGGTAGATGGACATGTCGCTGATTATTGTCCTAGTCCTTATGAGCAATGTGCTGCCTTTCAACACTACAGGCAAAACAACACTCATTATGAGCCGAATATCCACCCCAATCTGAGGTGGAGCAACCAGAACAACGTACTCAATCCCACCGCTCCTCCAAATCAGCAGCAGCCCTATATTCCTCCACACCAAGAAGCAACAAGGCTATCGAAGCCTCCGTCTTTCAACCCTCCTAACCAAGGTGCCTCGTCATCTAGTGGGGTGACTGAGATAGGTGAGTTGAAGTCCATGATGCAGTCCATTGCTAAGCAATTACAACAAAAGGACACGGCATTCAAGGCCCTTGAGACTCAAGTTGCGCAATTAGCTGAGAATCAATCCTCCAGGAAGCCCGGTCATTTGCCAACTCAAAATGACAAGAATCCAAATGAGACGGTGCATTTGATAGAGTTGAGAAGCGGTCTCTCTTATGAGGGACCAGAATTGAAGAAATCAGACCTGGAAGCAGCTGCAACTGATAATGAACAGTGTTCTGTTAAGAGGAAAGGACTCACGACACAAGGGTTACTCGATCGACTGAAGTCTGGTGCTGAAACAGTTCGATCGAGTGGAAATGGTGAAGAATCTGGTCGATCGAGTGAACTTCCTGCTCGATCGAGTGAACTGGAAGTTGAAGGTGGTCGATCGAGTGGGAATGTTGCTCGATCGACTGAGGTTGCTGAAGAAGGAGCTCGATCGAGTGACCACACTGCTCGATCGAGTAACATTGATGACGGGAAGCTTATTCGAGAGCCTGCTAGTGCTCGTTTAAGCGATGAATTACCAGAAAGACCTCGTTCGAGAGGTAAGAAGCGCCCAAAGAATACCGAACTCGCTCCGGAAGACACTTTGGAAGCGAGGAACAAGGGACTTGAGATTCCAATTACGGTTCCCTTCCCGAGGCGGCTGCAGAATACCAAGATTAATCAACAGTTTAGCAAATTTGTTGAGCTGTTGAAGAGTTTGGAAGTTTCGTGCCGTTCAGTTCTTTGACTAAGGTACCTTCTTACTTGAAATTTATGAAAGAGATTTTAGCACGTAAGAGGACCATAAATGATAATGAGACCGTAGCCTTGACTGAGATGGGGTCAGCCTTATCTCAAAATAAGCTACCTATTAAGCAATCAGACCCGGGTAGTTTTTCGATCCCTTGTCATATAGGTATACAGTTGATTGACAATGCGCTATGCGATTTAGGCGCTAGCGTGAGTGTTTTACCTCTGTCTCTAGCTAAGAGACTTGGTGTAACAAAGCTGAGTTGCACCAACATGACTGTCCAGATGGCCGACCGTAGTCTATCACGGCCACTAGGTGTAGCGGAAGACGTACCTGTTAGGATCGGGAAGTTCTTTATTCCCGTTGACTTTGTCGTCCTAGATATCCCCGAAGATGTGCATACCCCTATCATTTTAGGGAGACCATTCTTGTCCACTGCCCGTGCAGTGATAGATGTCAGTGGGAAGACTTTAACATTTCAGGTAGGGGATGAGGAGCTGACTTTTCGTCAGTCCCAATTCCGGAGGGCTCCCATGCAAGCTCAGCCTTGCAATGCCCTCTCTTCTGTTGACCCTATTATTGACACTCCAGATGAAAGTTTGGAGATTATGCTACATATCTGCGACCCTCCGCCTCGATTGAGAGCAACAAGGAGGAAAATTCGTCTATTGTCCTTGTTGCAGGTACAGATGAAGGCAAGAAAGGAGCAGTCAAAGGACAGGGTGGAACCATTGTCATTCAAACTGGAGCCAAGAAGGCCAAGGAAGCTGACAGAGCGACGAGAACAAAGACAGTTCGAACCTACATAGATTTGAACTATGTTCCTCCTCCTCTCGCAAACAGTAATTCAAGCTCTTGGAAGTCAAAGAGGACGGTCAGTATCGCTGAAGTGACGTCCTCCAGTCAGAAGCCCACGAAGGGGCTACTGAAAGCTAATGGGAATTAAACGGGGAAATGCCCCGTGTAACAAAGTGTAATAGACAAGTTTTGAATTTCTTTTGAATTCCTTTATTTACGTTTTTATTAGGACAATTAGCTTAGACAATTCTTTTTAGCATAGACTAAGACTATAGACTATTTTGCTGCATATTTGGTATTTGGGATATGTTTTATGCAGGTTTGGGGAAATGCACGCATTTCGAGGGAGTAAAGACGGAAATTCAAAGGAATGTATACGAGGAAGTCCTCGATCGAGTATTTTTGTACTCGATCGAAGGGCAATTAGGTCGATCGAGCTTGCTTGTTACTCGATCGAGGAAGACCAAAAGGAAGCAGGTCGATCGAGAGGCATTATACTCGATCGAGCAAAGGGACATCAAAAAGTCCTCGATCGAGTGATTAAAACCACTCGATCGAGTGGAATGAACAGGGACACGGGAGTTTTTCTTTCTTAAACTCTTTATTTCCCTAATCTTTTTCATTTATCCCTAACTTCCGTCTAAACACTCCCCTCATTGCGATTGATTTTCCCCCCAAATCCCCATTTCTTGCCCAAATTTATCAAATCCATCACCTACATTCTATTGCTAGCTAATTAATCTTCAATACCCCCTTATTTTCCCCCTCTCTTATGCTCATTTTCTCGGTTTTCTAAGGGAATTAGGGTTTGCGGTTTTCCAATTGAAAATCCGCCTTTGTTGCGTGTTGTTTGGAGTTTAATTGCTAATTTGTAGGTCAATCATCATCAAGTAAGTGTTCATTCAACCTCTTTGCATTTTATCTTCAATTATTTCGAATTTTTATGAGGTGATTTAAATTAGGGCTCGAGAATTCCATGTATAGTCGACTTGTTTCGATTTTATTGTGTTTATTTGCCCTTGATTAGCTTATTGATGATGTTTTCGCAATTCTCATCTGTTTCTACATATTAAATTCGAATCTTGCGCGATTTTTGCGATTAGGGTTCCTGTGAGTCGGAAATTTTTGATGTCGACGGTTGCTTTGCTTTGTAATTGCGGTTATTGCCTATTTGTTACTGTTGTTAACCGCTGTTAATCGCTTTCCCGTCCCCTATCGCCTCTATATCTTTGTGAATTCTTTGGGAATCTTTTTGTGAGTGATTATTTTCCTTTCGCAAGGAGTGATACATGCCCCATTTTCGGTTTTCATCTTTGTTTTCACCCTTTTGCGATCAACTTTGTTTTATCATATTATCACCACTCACATTCTGCTTTTTCGAAAATTTTTGAGGAATTGCTTGGTTTTGTATCTTTGTCGTCGATTGTTTCGATTGTTAGGACCTCATATTTCTTTGTCACATGTTGGTTAGCGGGTTGTTTTAACCACGGTTAAGCAGATCGTTTCTTATTCGTGCCCTTTGATGCTTTGCGGGATGGACGCGAGTTCTTGCCTTCTAGTAGCACGTCCTCCAGCTCTTCTGCGAGCGAGCAAGTGGCTCCTACTGCTACCACTAGCTCTGCCTCAGTCACCTGCTGCAAAGACTGTTTTACTTGTCTCGGCTGCGAGGGTGATGGCAAGACTGGCTGGCTCGGGAGCTCGGTTCGAGCTTCACCAGCCATCACTCCCAGGCCTTTCTCTTTCGGCCTGCGGCTTCAGCCCCGTTTTCCATGCAGCTTGGTATGGTGCCGCCGAGACACACCAAAGAAAGAGCTAGCTGATTAGCCATCACTTCAGCCCGTCTCGAGGTCATTATTCTGAGGAGAGGCGCTCACACTGTCAAGCCGCCACGGTACCTTCTTGCGAGATGAGGCGGGATATGGCTTTAGCCGTATTCCCTTTACGAGTTCCATATCCGAGCCCGGCGACCGATTCTAGAGGGGTGGCCGCATCCTTCCTTCTACCGATACCCAAGCGGGACGGTACCCTCCGTCTTCTTCGACTCGGAGGAGGAGCCGGAGGAGACAGCCAAGCACGAGAGGTGCGACTCACGGGCAGAGCGATCAAGCAGCGGAGAGCCGCCAGAGAGGAGAAGAGAAGAGTGACCCTCCGTTCGCACCCGATCCGGAGGACCTGGTTGGAGGTGACGACGAGTCTCCCCCTTGTTTGTTGCTGGTTTGGGAGACTGTTTTGTTGAGTCGGAGTACGAGAGACGGTGCGGTCGACGACGAGTAGCCTATTGGTCTACTCACTTCCCCAGTTTTCCTCGGCTGGTTTGGGAAGTTCGTGTGTTTGTATGTCTTCTTACTCTTTTATTTTCGTCTCCTTTATTTTTATTTTATCGGTTGTATACCCCCATCCCCATTTTTTCACGGGTGGGGTGTATCTTTTGGAGGACAACGAGGCGTTGTCCGTTTTGGTTTGGGGAGGGTATTGCATCCTTTGAGTCTCGCATCGCATTTGTTTTGCATTCACGTTTAATTCTTCAGTTTGCATTTGTTGTTTATTTTCAAAAAAATCAAAAATAAAAAAAAAATAGAAAAAATAGAAAAATTCAAAAATTCAAAAAATTTCACGTTTATTTTTGCATTTAGGTTGAGTCGGAACGGTAGATTCCCGTGATGAAATTGCACTATAGCTTGTCATATTACTTGAGCCTTGCACTTTATTGATGGTTTTTAGCTTTGTCATACGCATAATCTACGAATTTTTGTTCAAATAATAGTCGATTGTTTAGACTTGACCTAATAAAGCGGCAAACTACTTAAAAATTCTGAGTTTTAGAGCCACAATCGTGACATTCATGACCAGTTCATTAGGAATTTTGAGAGTAGTACTCCTTGCATAGCATGTTCGTCTCATTTGCACATTTATGACATTCAATTTCTCGTTAAATGCACATATTCGGGTTTGCGGTTGGTGTCACATGCAGGGAGGGTCTTGCAATTCCCCTTTCTTTACATCTTACACCCATTTAGCTCCACATTGACCAAAACTTGCCTTTTGACCCATTAGCCACATTCCAAACTAAGCCTGCCTAGTCAAGCTAGTTAGTCTACATTCTTTTGTGGTATGCTTTCCATTCTTTTGATTTTGGTCCGTAATTCCCGTTGGAGTTGGTGTTTGTATTAAGGAAGGAGGAAGTGAAAAGAAAAAAAAAAGTATTGAAAAAAAAAGAAGAAAGAAAAAAGAAAAAAAAAATGAAAAGATGATGAGAATCACGTGAAACAAAAGAAAAAGAGAGAAGTTGTGAAAAAGTTGTCCCCTCTTGTCAGAGTTGAGAAGATGTTTGAAGACGTACAATCGACAAGAGGGTTGGTTGTTTCAGTTAGTTGTCTTAGACGGTGTTTAAAAAAGGAAATTTTGTGACCGTGTAACTCCTCCACTCTTATTCTATATTTTTGAGGAGATTGTGCTTTCAGTCTAGTGAGTTTTGTGCCATGATGGGCACCTGTGTTAGTCTTTCAAATCGGTTTGAGATCCGGATGGTTTATTATGGTCCTGTTAGGAACTAGCTTGACGCTTTTACCTCCACATTTCCATAACTTGTTTTGCCTTTTCTCACCTGAACCTCACTATTCCCATATTAATTGCAAACCCTCGGCTGTGACGGACATTATTGGTTGGAGTGTGTGCATTAGTACTTGAATTGTCTTTCATTTTTGTTGCATGCATGCTATGTAGGTCGCAGTTAGGTGAGTGACTGTTTTTCTTCTCTCTTTTACATATAACATTTGCCCTTTGCTTCATGAGAGAAGAGTGACCACGAGAGAGTCCGATTTTGTTGGTCTTGCAAGGTCGATAGTCACTTTATTTATGAACGACTTATAATTCGTTTGCGTATTGTTGTCTAGCTTTAATGTTGATTTTGTTGCATTAAAGTGGTTCAAGTAGACAAGTTAAGCTAGCTCAGAGTTATCATTTCCGTTCCATTAGTTTAGTTTTGAGTTTACTCGAGGGGGAGTAAAGGTTTGGTTTGGGGAGATTTGATACGTGCCTAATGTACGGTCTTTTTGGCCTATTTCAAAGACGTATTTCCATGCATTTACCTTTGTTTTTATAGTATTTTGCCCCAATTGGCTACTTTGGTGTATTTTGTCCTTTTTGTAGGGATAATCGCGAAAGAAGCGAAACCATGCTCCATTTCGTCCTTTTTGCATGCATTTAGAGGAGACGGGATTGTCCCAGAGTGAGATGCTGCTCTTGAAGTGTCGTTGCACGCATTACGAAGCATTTGGGTGAAGACGTGAGCTGAATTGAAGGCCCAAGTGGTCTATCGAGTTAACAGGTGGTCTATCGAGCAGTTATAGGACGATCGAGTGGTCCCCTAAGCCGCCCAAGTCCTCGATCGAGTTACTCCTTACTCGTCGAGTAAGTCTGCTTTGATCAAGTCCTCGATCGAGAACCCTGTTGGTCGATCGAGGGACTTCTGGCTTGAAGAACGTGGTCGATCGAGTGGGTTTGCCTACTCGATCGAGAAGATTTCGTCTGTGGGCTTTAATTAGTCCGTGTTTTAGTATTTTCCGCATAAACACTTAGGCTTTTCGGCTATATAACCTATGTTTAACTAGGTTATTAGGCATCCTTTTTACTATCTTTTACACTCTCATCATTTGTTTTACTCTCTTTTTACCTTTATTCCTTCACATTAGCCTACTGTTACTTTTCAACGTTGCTTTCACCTTGGGATTATTGCACTCGGATTTCGTCGTTCTTTACGCCGGATTGCTCTGATTGTAATCTCCTCCTTCTCTTAATAATAATTAATCTTTTGTTGCTCTTAATTCTTGTTTATGTTATCATTATTTCTTGCCCTAATTTCTGTTATTGCACTTTATAATTATTATTTCGTTATGTCTTCTGCTGGAATTTTACATGCTGTCAGTTTTATTACGAAAATGAGTAGCTAAACCCCTTCATGTTGGGATTAGGGGATCTGCGGTAGAATAATGACGACGTAGTGAATGAATTAGGCGAATTGACATAAGAGACTCTGTCACTATAGCAATATAACTGTAATCACCGACCTAGTTGAGTGCACGCTTCTATGTCACCTATTAAACTGGCTACAATTAACCCTGGATCGAAAGATTGGATTAAATAGGCTGCTATAAACAAGAGACTACCCTAATGAGGACGAAAGTTAAGTTAGTGGTATTTTAGGGTGGGAAGTGGACCGAAAGGACCTTCTAATATCCGTCTCGCATTAGTTAAATGCGGATCATTTCTTTGCTAAGTTGTTGCTCTACCGTAGTGAACCGGAGTTCGACATGCCTCTCTCTTATTGATAGTTTAATTCATTTCTGCTTTGCTCTTTCCTTATTTCTCTTCCTTCAACTCCGTAGTTAGAAACCAAATTTTAAACAACCCAATTGTTACCTTAGAATTAGAAA